>NC_081182.1:15424596-15724596 GCF_029867415.1 Vicia villosa
AAGAAGCAGAGCTAGATGAAGATGAATGGATCCAGACTCGACTAGATCAAATAAACTTGATTGACGAAAAGAGGCTCGCGGCTGTTTGCCATGGACAACTGTATCAGAAACGTATGATCAAGGCATTTAACAAGAGAGTCAAACAACAAGTTTATCGAGTTGGTGACTTGGTCATAAAGAGAATAATTCTACCACAAGGTGATCCTAGGGGCAAGTGGACTCCCACCTATGAAGGACCATTCGTTATCAAGAAAATCTTCTCTGGAGGAGCAATGATACTCACTACTATGGATGGAGAGGACTTCCCGCAACCTGTGAACGCAGACATAGTCAAAAAATACTACGCATAAATATGACCCGCTAGGTCGACGCGCCTAGGCAAAAGTAAGGGCATCCCGGCAAACCAAAAGGGTTTGGGCAAAAATTAGGGATATATATATAAAAAATATGTACACCCGTCAAGTTGAAAACCCGAAAGGGCGACTTGGGCAAAAAAGGGTATCCTGCTAGACTGAAAACCTGAAAGGGCGGTCTAGGCAAAAGTTAAGGATTAAGCGTACGACTATGTCTTGTTCCTATCATTCATCAATCAGATACATCTACAACAACAAGTTCAAAGGGTTCAGATCAACTCAATCACTTTTCTCCGACAAGCATGGGATGAGATGCCCGAAGACATAATAGCAATAGCAGAGTGGAAACTCAATAGGATTATTTTTACATAGCTATGTTTCTTTTGTTTTTCTATCTTTTCAAAAACACACAATATGTTTCATCTTGCCTATTTATGGCTTTTCTCAATGCAATTTACTTCTTTCTTTCAAATTTCTTCTTCTTTTCGAATACGCAAACGTCCAATGATAATTTTGAATGAACATATGCATATGAACATGATTATCATCCACTTTCTTTTTCCAATAGAAATAGGTAGTAATAGTCTGTTAGTAGGAAAGGCAAAAAGACAATGTCCGAGGTAATCAAAAGTCCTCCCGTAAATCAATTGACATATCCCCACAGAGCAATCACTAAGAAGATATCTTCCCACAATAAAGGCATGGCTCCCCCAACACGGTTTACATCCCTATTTTCTCTGTATCCCAATCAGGGAATATCAAGTTACTGATCATCCCCCAAGCAGAAATCATAAATCTCCAGCTGAACACCTTTCAAGACAAAATCAAACATCAAGATTAGCATCTGAAGATTTATTTTCTCAACAACATAAATCATATTCGCATACCATATGACACAAACATATTCATACATCGCATACATCGCTGCATAACAAATCCATAACATGCAAAGTTTCTCATTTATTTTGAGATACTCATTACATAAACACATGCATCATGACATAAGAAAACTAACCTCTACTTTTCAGGATATTACTATCTATTTACAAAAGAGTTGAGTCGACACCTTTGACGGTTCCTTAATATATCAAGAGTTAAGTCGACACCTTTGACGGTTCCTTAACAACACACTTCAGATATAAGTCGACACCTTTGACGGTTCCTTATACAATCTATCTGCATATCTGAGTCGATACCTTTGACGGTGCCTCAATGATATGTTTCAAAGTTAAGTCGACACCTTTGACGGTTCCTTAACAACCCACATCAAGAGTTAAGTCGACACCTTTGACGGTTCCTTAACAACACCCCCTCAGTTAAGTCGACACCTTGGACGGTTCCTTAACGACGTATTTCAAATTTAAGTCGATACCTTTGACGGTTCCTTAAATAACCCAACACAGACTTGAGTCGACACCTTTGACGGTTCCTCAACATTCAAACAAAAAAGAGAAGACGGCAAAAGCAGAAATTTCGCAACAATCCATACTCCAACAACTACCAGATGGCATCTACAAGCCCATCTCCGACAAAAGTCCCTCCTTCAGCTAGGGCAAATTTCTTAGTATTCTAGTGTTCAATCATCTTCCACCTTCAGATACCGACCGGCATACAGACCACTCTACATCTTCAGGTTTAAGATAATTGAACAGGGGCAGCTGTCATACCCCAAAATTTGCCCATGCTATTTTTCATACACAAAACCAAATCAAAAGACAAAGCTCCAAAACACAGTCTCCCACACAGAAATTCTAAACTAGGGTTTGAATAATTCAGAGGAAAAATCATTGAATCAATGGCTCAAGGTGGTTCCATAGGGTCACTAACATCCCAAAGTATCTCCATATCAAGTTTCAAGTCAAACAGAGCAAATTTAGTCCCTCAAATCCTGATTAGGTCAACAGTCAACCCTCAAGGGCAAAATAGTCATTTCAAGTCAATGTACAGTCAAAGTTCAAGATATTTGGTCAACGACATCCCCATAACCCTAAAATCATTACTGGATCAAGGGTTGATCATAATGATGCAAGGAAACATCAGAAGAGTCAAAAGTCAAAAGTTACTATTTTGGGCATGAGCTGAAAAAGTCAATCAAACTTTGAAAATTCGCCAAATATTCATACTTCATCAGAAAAATTCCCACTAAAGCTTATTTTGAAGGGAATTCATTCCTCTATCCAATGGTCCAAGAATCAGAGCTCATAGGTCAATGGTTTAAGAGATATGGCTTCATACATTATAGGTCCTTTTCAAAAGTCAACAAAAAGACATTTTTTTCAAAAGGACATAAAATGAAAATAGAGAATAATTTTGATATGAGACCAAAGACACTGGCTAGAAGACTCTTTAAGGTTTCCAAAAAGTCTACAAGCTTGAAAAAATATTGAGATATGGAGAAATGGCGTGGTATACAAGTTCACTTATTTTTCAGATGGGTACAAAGAGAAAAAAGCCTAAAATTCCAAATAATTCTAAACGGGCCCATTTTATTTCCATCCAAACCTCATCTTAGGCCCATGCACGCCCCAAAATATATATTCTTATATTTTTATTATTTTTATTGATATTTATGGTTTTTTATTTATTAAAAACTATAATTTAATCATGAAAATATTAAAAATAAAAAATATGATTTGTTTCTTCAATTATGAGCCAAGGATTCAAGCAAATATTCTCCAAAAATCAATCAATTTTCGTGCACACAATAATTGGGAAGATATTGGATCATTTAAGCCAAATTTGGAAGGATTCCATAAAATTTTTTCAATCAAATTTCTCAAAAATTCAATCAAAGATTCAATAAAGATTTGTTTGGTTTTATAACCCTAAATCATTCTCCTATAAATGCATAACAAGTCCAAGATGCAAGGGTTGAGAAAATCTGCAGCCAAAGACTCCAAACCCGAGTGCCAAAGTGAGAGAAAATTTCAAAGTTCAATTCTGAGATTAAAGCCAATTCAAGGTCTTCCAATCGTTCGTACGCGTTCCCTGAAGTTCATTGAAGGTGTTTGGATCCTTGCTCGACACCAACAACTCCAGAATTACCTCCCATAAGCTAAGGTATGTCGAAACTTTTTTTGATTTGTTTGCATTGATTCATGAGGCATGAACATAAATTGAGTGCATAATCTTGTTTATCTTGTGTTGTTTATCGTTTCTGGATGATTTGGCATGTTATTATGACGTTTCGAGCAAGATACCATTTTAGGGTTCGAGCTCTTTAAATTGGGGCTTCGTATTTGAGGCAAAATTAGGAGAAATTGATGGTGTTTTTGAGTTCAGAAAACTGTGACGATCCTAATAGGAGGGTCGCGAAATACTTCTTTGTTGTTTTGTGGTATTCGCTATTTTGACAGGTGTGGTAGATCGGATCTTTTACAGCGCTCTGGTAATATGCGCTGTAAAAGGTAAATCTCAAAAATCTGTGAAGAAGATGATGCGTTGGCGCCACGCAATTGGTCCAGTTTAAACGCGTTTTGGCGCGCGTACTGGGAAGATGCTGAGGGATCTGGTACGCCCTTGTCCCACGCACACGCTATGCACCTTCAACGCTCGTCCGTCAGATCATCACCTAAGGCAATCCAACGCTTCCAGATTCGCAGGTCCTCCATAGTCCCTCAGCGAGCGCCGCATACAATCCCAGCTAAGTATTTTTCCAATTTTTTTTATTTTTTATTATATGACATAGTATTATTTTTTATTTATATATATATCTATATATCAATTTTTTTTTCCTTTATCTTTTCTAATATTAAGTTTATATATATATATTTTATAAGAAAAACCTTTTATATATATATAGTATATTTAGTTATTTGTTTATTTTATATATTTTATATAATATATTTATTTATATAATTATTATGTTTATTATATTTAGTTATATTTATTTATATTAATTTTGTTTTCTTAATAAGATATTATATATATTTACATATTTATTTTTTATACTTTTAAATTATATATTTATTATGTTTATTTTCCTTTTCTTATTTATATTTAATTATTCCAAAAATCATATTTATTGCATTTTAATTCCAAAAATTGTATAAAAATTATTTTTACTCTCGATTTAATCCCGATTTAATTAATTAGGTCGCAAGACCAATAATTAATTAAATCATCTATTTTCTTTTATTTAATTTCGTACCCTAATCAGGGTTCACGAAGATCATGCCCTACACTGAATGTTTTCTTTTCTGTGCTTTTTTCAGGGTTAGCAACATGATTTCTCCCGATCACGCGCCTTCAAGAAAACCCGAAGTTAAGTAATTTTATTTAGTTTAATTTAAATTATATTTGATTTATCTTTTAAATTAGGGTTTGTGTCGCCTTCATCTTTTTTTTCTTCTCTGCCTTGTTTCTTTCAGGGTTAACCCCGAAGTTTCCCGCCAACCATATCAGATCAAATCCGAAGCTAAGTGTCTATTTACTTTATTTATTTTTAAATTTCATTATTCTTTATTTTTAGGGTTATAATGCTTGCCTCTGAACCGATAATGCACTCACCCTATTTCTGTTTGCCATTTTTCCGCCTTTTCAGGTTTGCCAAATGTCAAAGCCTCGCATAGTCGGTAACCCTAAATTTTGCCCTTCGTTTTTATTTTATTATTACTTGTGTCAAACCCCATTGGGGATCCGCTGGTTTCATTGTCCCCTTCCCTTTTATTGCTTTATATTACTGCGTGGTTAGTAAAATAGGGAGTGCAACCCTAAATTAATTAGAATAACTAAACATAAGATAATATAATCTGAATTGAATCACATGATTGGTGCACACACGCACGCTTTTGGGTAACCCTCTCTGTTGCCTGTTGCCTGTTGCCTGTTGCCTGTTGCCTTCGTTTTTTTTTTTGCAGAATAAGCCACGTCCCTCGAATACGAGGATACCTCAGCCATGTTGCCTCGATAAAAAGGTCACGGCCCTAAATGATGCTGCCTTCGATACACAAATGACCTCGACCCTCGGAAGTTGCCTACGGAAAAGGCTGAGGTATCTTCTGGCTGCCTACGAAAAGGCTTATTCTGATCCTTGCCTTAGACTACCTGCCCTTCTATGGCATGGGACAGTCTTATGGCAAAGGATATTTCGATGACCCTTAAACCTCCAAATGAAAGGCTTCCTGCCCTCTTATGGCAAGGATAGACCCTTTCGCTCTGAAAGGCTGAAAGAACAGATTTCTCAAATATAAGGTAAATTGCTCTTAAATTGCTTTGCCTTGCTCTAAATATTTTCAAATATTCTTTCTCAAAATTCTTCAATATGGCTACGCTCATTTACGAGCTAAAGTCCATATCTTCTTCTTCTACCTTTCTGAAACAAAAAGAGCAAAGCAAGTTAAGAGCCCATGGATAACCATGGATGCAAAGGGTGCCTTACACCTTCCCTTTGCATAATTACCCCCCGAACCCTATTTTATTTAAAAGGTTTTTCCTGTTCTTTTAGCCTTTCTAATTAATTTGGATAAAATAAAAGTCGGTGGCGACTCTTGCTTACCGCGACATTTCGATTATAAAAAGTCAGTTCACCGTATTACACATCCAACATGCATCCTAGGTAAGGATGAGGTAAGTAAGAAGGTAGATCAGAAGTTATACAGAGGTATGATTGGATCTCTTCTATATCTGACTGCTTCTAGACCTGACATTCTGTTCAGTGTTTGTTTGTGTGCTAGATTCCAATCAGATCCTAGAGAATCTCATTTAACTGCTGTTAAGAGAATTCTAAGGTATCTGAAAGGTACTACTAATGTTGGCTTAGTTTACAGAAAATCTAAAGAATACAACTTAGTAGGATTCTGCGATGCTGATTATGCTGGAGACAGAATTGAAAGAAAAAGTACTTCAGGAAGTTGCCAATTTCTTGGAAGTCATTTGATCTCCTGGTACAGCAAGAAGCAAGCAACTATTGCTCTATCAACCACAGAAGCAGAATATGTAGCTGCTGCTGGTTGTAGTACACAGATGCTCTGGATGAAGAGTCAGTTAGAAGATTATCAGATATTTGAGAGTAACATTCCTATATTCTGTGATAATACTTCTGCTATATGTTTATCTAAGAATCCTATTCTTCATTCAAAAGCTAAACATATTGAGATTAAACATCATTTCATAAGGGACTATGTTCAGAAGGGTGTCATATCTTTAAACTTTGTTGATACAGACCATCAATGGGCTGATATCTTTACAAAACCCCTGGCTGAAGATAGGTTTAAGTTCATTCTGAAGAACATCAGTATGGATTTATGCCCAGAATGAGAAGATGAGAAGTTCTCATGTATGAGTATCTTCTGAAATGAATGTGGAACATTTTTTTTAGTCAGAAGTTCTGATTGAAATCTTTTAGAAATTATGATTCGGTTATTACTAACGTTTCATTGTCTAAGTTGATTCAGAACCTCTTTTAAAGCAAAACAGCTGTTACGTTTTATCTCGGGATGGTAAACCTGTCGTTACTATTCGTGGATAAATGTGCGTGCAGTTGAAGGGACGCCGTCCATAGGTAACTGTGCTAGTCACCTCATTTGTCTTTATTATCTCTCCTCACGTCACGTAACATTAAATGCTATTCATCATTCGTTTCACTTTATTTTCTTTTAAATACTCTTCAAAATGGTTTTTGGTTTCCTATCTCTTTGTTTTCCTCTTAAAGTTTTTTTTTTTTCTCTCTCTCTCTCTCGTTTTTCATTTCTTCTCTCAAAACCTAGCGTTCACTCTAAGTCTGTTGAAGCTCCATGACTCAAAGGCGACAGATCTCTGTGCATCTCGGGATGGCTCTTCTAATACCGCTCAAGTCAGACTCTTCTTTGATGTTGTTATCAACTTTCATCCAAAGACAGAAGACTTTCTTGAGTTATGGGAGGAGGTTAAGAATGATATTCTTGACTTCTATGTTGAGGGAAAGCCCCGTTTGCAACATTAGCTCTCTGTCTGTGAACTGTCCCTCACTTCCTCCTTGGTTCTGGGATCTCTTCTACAGTGGAGGTTTCAGTCTGGAAGACAAGAAGTCCTCCGGGATTCTTGATGGGTTGACACAGAGCGTGTCTAGCTAGGGTTCTTTTTTTAATTTTTGTAGTCATTTCCTCTTTGGAAATTCTACTTTGTATTTGCTAGGAATGTTTTTCATCTTGTTATAACATAGGAACCTTTTGTAATATCTTTTGATTATCAATGAAAAGTTTCTTTGTGTTTTACATTCCAGTAAATGTTTTCTTTTGTCGTTTTATGCATCTGAATTTTTTTTTAAATATTCTTTTTGATGTTATGACAAAAAGGGGGAGAAGATAAATGATAAATGATTTGATTAATCTATCAGTTGCTGGGTAAAGGCTCCCACACATTCACTAACAAGAACTGCAAGTTCTATATGGTTTAAGTGTTTTGCAGGTACAGAGAAGTGAAGTGAATCTTCAGAAGCAAACACTAGAAGCAAAACCATAAGAAGCGTTATTCTGTAAAAGGAATAAGCTCTTGGAAACTGAAGCAAGCTGAGTGCTGTCAAGCTTCAGAAATCAGAAGCAAGAAAGAAGAATGAATCAGAAGCACTGATAATAGAATTTGAATATCATTGTCTATCCTGTTCTGACAAAATTCTATTTGCTCTGATACATATAATGTTATGGCTCTGATACATTATTTGCTCTGATACATTATTTCAGCCTATATGGCTCTGATACATATAATGTGTTCAAACATACATTTTATGTTCTAACTCGTTCATGCTGACTTTTGTTGTTTAGTTTTTGTTCTGTAACATTTCAGGATGTAGAGATGCTCTGATGATGCTCTGGTACATTCAACAATGTTCTGATACAAATCTAGCATGAAGTGATGATTGGTAGACATTCAAAGTTCTGAAGCTATCCGAGGGAAGCAGAAATCAGAAGATGTGAATGTTCTAAAAGATCCAGAAAATTCAAGTTCTGAAGCTGTCCTGAATGGAAGCAGAAGTCAGAAGCTGTGAATGTTCTGAAGATCAAAGAAATTCAAGTTCTGAAGCTGTCCACGATGGAAGCAGGAATCAGAAGCTGTGAGTGTTCTAAGGATCTAAAGAAATTCAAGTTCTGAAGCTGTCCAATGGAAGCAGAAGTCAGAAGCTATGAATTCTCTGAAGGCAGAAGCTTATATGATCGTCTCTACCGAAATAATCAGGGAAGTCTTTTATCAAAGTTCTTCGAGTATTTATTTCAGGGGGAGATTATTTATCTCAGGGGGAGATTGTTAATCTCAGGGGGAGACATATTCATATGCTTATGCTATAGCTGTGTAATTTGTCTTTTGCCGTCTACTCTTTCTGATCGCAAATTCATATCATTTATATATGTTTTTGTCATCATCAAAAAGGGGGAGATTGTTAGAACAAGATTTGTTCTTATCAATTATCTTAGTTTTGATGATAACAATAATATGAATTTTGCTTAAGATAATATGGTACTCTAATCCAATGCAATTTCCCTTTCAGGAAATATATATAAAGAGTATGCATAATTCAGCGCTCAGAAGCTGTGTCTCAAATGGTTCAGCATGCAACATCAGAACATGGTCTGGCAAGACATCAGAAGATGGTCGAAGCAGAATCAGAACATGGGTCTATGGAAGCATCAGAAGAACATGAGATCAGAAGCACTGAAGATCAGAAGATGGTATCACGCTCAGAAGCACTTCAAGGTCAGAAGATCAGAAGATGCTATGCACCAAGCTGTTTTGACTCTGATGATATTCAAACGTCGTATTCACAAACATCAGATCAGAAGGAAGTACAGGTGGCAGACTACGCTGACTGACAAAAGGAACGTTAAAAGCTACTAAAGGCTACGTCAGTAGACACAGCGTGAACAAGGCTCGAGGTAGTTGACAAAAGCGTATAACATTAAATGCAATGTTGTACGGAACACGCAAAGCATTAAATGAATTCAACGGTCATCTTCTCAACGCCTATAAATATGAAGTTCTGATGAGAAGCAAGGTTAACGATTCTGCACCAAAACAACTTATATCAAACTTGCTGAAACGCTGTTCAATCAAAGCTCAGAATCTTCATCAAAGCTCACTACATTGCTGTTGTAATATTTTAGTGAGATTAAGCTTAAACGTTAAGAGAAATATCACAGTTGTGATTATCGCTTTTAAGAAGCATTTGTAAACTCTTAAATAGATTACATTAAGTTGTAAGGAACTAGAGTGATCGTGTGATCAGTATACTCTAGGAAGTCTTAGCAGTTGGCTGAGCAGTTTGTAACTAGAGTGATCGTGTTGATCAGAATACTCTAGGAAAGTCTTAGGAGTGAACTAAGCCTAGAGTGATCGTGTTGATCAGTAGACTCTAGAAAAGTCTTAGAGGGTATCTAAGCAGTTGTTCCTGGAGTGATCAGTGTGTGATCAGAAGACTCTGGAAGACTTAGTTGCGGACTAAGTGGAAAACCATTGTAATCCGTGCGATTAGTGGATTAAATCCTCAGGTTGAGGTAAATCATCTCTGCGGGGGTGGACTGGAGTAGCTTCGTTAACAGCGAACCAGGATAAAAATAATTGTGCAATTTATTTTTATCGTCCAAGATTTAAAGTCACACTTATTCAATCCCCCCCTTTCTAAGTGTTTTTCTATCCTTCACTATATGGTTTAAGTGTTTTGCAGGTATAAAGAAGTGAAGAGAATCTTCAAAGCAAACACAAGAAGCAAAACCATAAGAAGTGTTATTCTGTAAAAGAATAAGCTCATGGAAACTGAAGCAAGCTGAGTGCTGTCAAGCTTCAGAAATCAGAAGCAAGAAAGAAGAATGAATCAGAAGCACTGATAATAGAATTTGATCCATATTTGTCTATTTGCTCTGACAAAATTCTATTTGCTCTGATAACATTATTTTAGCCTATATGGCTCTGATACATATCATGTGTTCTAATATACATTTTATGTTCTGACTCGTTCATGCTGACTTTTTTCGTTTAGTTTTTGTTCTGTAACATTTCAGGATGTAGAGATGCTCTGATGATGCTCTGGTACATTCAACAATGTTCTGATACAAATCTAGCATGAAGTGATGTTGGTAGAAATTCAAAGCTCTGAAGCTATCCGAGGGAAGCAGAAATCAGAAGCTGTGAATGTTCTAAAGATCCAGAAAACTCAAATTCTGAAGCTGTCCTAAATGGAAGCAGAAATCAGAAGCTGTGAATGTTCTGAAGATCAAAGAAATTCAAGTTCTGAAGCTGTCCTAAATGGAAGCAGAAATCAGAAGCTGTGAATGTTCTGAAGATCAAAGAAATTCAAGTTCTGAAGCTGTCCTAGATGGAAGCAGGAATCAGAAGCTGTGAGTGTTCTAGGGATCTAAAGAAATTCTAGTTCTGAAGCTGTCCAATGGAAGCAGAAGTCAGAAGCTATGAATTCTCTGAAGACAGAAGCTTATGTGATCGTCTCTACCGAAATAATCAGGGAAGTCTTTTATTAAAGTTCTTCGAGTATTTATTTCAGGGGGAGATTATTTATCTCAGGGGGAGATTGTTAATCTCAGGGGGAGACATATTCATATGCTTATGCTATAGCTGTGTAATTTGTCTTTTGCCGTCTGCTCTTTCTGATCGCAAATTCATATCATTTATATATGTTTTTGTCATCATCAAAAAGGGGGAGATTGTTAGAACAAGATTTGTTCTGATCAATTATCTTAGTTTTGATGATAACAATAATATGAATTTTGCTTAAGATAATATGGTACTCTAATCCAATGCAATTTCCCTTTCAGGAAATATATAAAGAGTATGCATAATTCAGCGCTCAGAAGCTGTGTCTCAAAGGGTTCAGCATGCAACATCAAAACATGGTCTGGCAAGACATCAGAAGATGGTCGAAGCAGAATCAGAACATGGGTCTATGGAAGCATCAGAAGAACATGAGATCAGAAGCACTGAAGTTCTGATGGTATCACGCTCAGAAGCACTTCAAGGTCAGAAGATCAGAAGATGCTATGCACCAAGCTGTTTGACTCTGATGATATTCAAACGTTGTATTCACAAACATCAGATCAGAAGGAAGTACAAGTGGCAGGCTACGCTGACTGACAAAAGGAACGTTAAAAGCTATTAAAGGCTACGTCAGTAGACACAGCGTGAACAAGGCTCGAGGTAGTTGACAAAAGCGTATAACATTAAATGCGATGCTGTACGGAACACGCAAAGCATTAAATGCACTCAACGGTCATCTTCTCCAACGCCTATAAATATGAAGTTCTGATGAGAAGCAAGGTTAACGATTCTGCACAAAAACAACTCATATTAACTTGCTGAAACTCTGTTCTACTCAAAGCTCAGAATCTTCATCTTCATCAAAGCTCACTACATTGCTGTTGTAATATATTAGTGAGATTAAGCTTAAACGTTAAGAGAAATATCACAGTTTGTGATTATAGCTTTTAAGAAGCAATTGTAATACTCTTAGAATTGATTACATTAAGTTGTAAGGAACTAGAGTGATCGTGTGGATCAGTATACTCTAGGAAGTCTTAGAGGTTATCTAAGCAGGTTGTAACTAGAGTGATCGTGTGGATCAGAATACTCTAGAAAAGTCTTAGAGGGTATCTAAGCAGTTGTTCCTGGAGTGATCAGTGTGTGATCAGAAGACTCTGGAAGACTTAGTTGCTGACTAAGTGGAAAACCATTGTAATCCGTGCGATTAGTGGATTAAATCCTCAGTTGAGGTAAATCATCTCTGCGGGGGTGGACTGGAGTAGTTTAGTTAACAACGAACCAGGATAAAAATAACTGTGCAATTTATTTTTATCTGTCAAGTTTTTAAAGCTACACTTATTCAAACCCCCCCCTTCTAAGTGTTTTTCTATCCTTCACTATGTTGGTTGGGTATACGGATTCAGATCTAGCTGGAAGCTTAGATTATTGAAAATCTACTTTGGGGGTATATGGTAACTTTTGCCGGGGGAGTCGTGGCTTGGCAATCAAAGTTGCAAAAGTTTGTTGCACTATCTACTACCGAAGCTGGTTTTATAGCCTTTGTGAAAGCATCAAAATATTTGTTATGGTTAAGGAAAATTGCAGTGGAACTTGGTGTGAAACAAGAAAAATATGTCTTTTTTATGATAATCAAAGTGCCATTCCTTTATCAAAGAATTTCTTCGTTCACTCGAGGTCAAAGCATATTGGTGTTCGTTATCATTGGATTCATGATGCATTAGATTCCAAGCTAATGGAGCTTGCGAAGATTCACACCAATGAAAATGGTTCGGATATGTTGACAAATGTGTTTCCTAGGGGAAAGTTCGAGTTTTGTCGCACAGTAGCTACATTGGTGTTGCCCTCTAACTAGTCAGACGATGGAGTTTGTTGGGCTATCCCATCTATTTGGAGTGACATAAATGAATGTGGGTTAGTAGCCCATATATGTGAAAACCTTTGTTATAACCAAACAAAGAGAATTAGGTCATTAATTCATTGTGTTAGAAACAACAAAAGAAAAGAAGAGAGGAGAGTGAAATTTCTACAACCCCAATTCAGCACAGATCGGTCCCACGAAATCAGAATTTTCTCACAATCAAGCCGTCGAATCGTCCTGATTTTTAGTGACAGTGTTCAACACTTAGAGAGATACATTATGAATGGTGGATATCTATTTTTTAATTTTCTAGACATGTCTGTCGAGTGGTTTTTTGTGGTGTTGTTTTTGTAGTTGGTTTGGTTGATTGTATCTCTTGTTTCTTCTTGTATTCCGAGATTGATCGTAAGTCTTGAGTATGTTGATGTATGCTTCTAACTAGTGTTAAAGAGAACCTTGAATATACCTATTATTTGATTATAGTGGAGATTTAAGTGGCCTACGGGTCCCATAGTTTTTTTACTTTTAGCTAACATAAAATTTTCCATACTAAAATTGTGTTATGTTGTATGTGTATTTTTTTTTGTTGATTGTCTCTAAATTGCATTTGATATTTAAAATAGATTGTGTTGTTGAATTATTCCGTTAAATTATAGATTTTCTCTCAGCAAATGAAAGAGTATGGAGTAAAAACATTAGAGAAAAATACTATATGAAAGTTGTCTTAAAAGATTCATGATTTTTTTTTAAGATATAAAATTTAATCTTTTCTATTTATTTATGTATTAAAAATTATATTTACTTTATTTTAAATTATAATAACCTAACAAATTTAATCTTTTATATTCGTGCATAAAAATAACTTAACAAATAAAATAATTTTAATAATTTATTTCATTTTGTCTATTTTCTATCGTGAAATTTATGTGAATAAAGTTTAAAGCTATTCTTCCAAAAAAAAAAAGAATATTCAAATAATAAAATAAAATAAAACCATAACTAGTTCCCAAGTTTCTTAACTTAATTAAATGTTTCACATTAGTCCTTTAACTAAAAAACATTATGAAATAGCTCCTTAACTAACATTACGTTACCTTAAACGGTCAATTTTGTTAGTTTTTTTTACAAAAAACGTTAAGTAGTGACTACATGACATTATAGGTAGACAAATGTAACTTGTTGACTCAACATAAGTGTTATATTTGCACTATTGCGTTGAATCTTCATCATTTTCTTTCTTTTTTAGATTCTAGGGTTTAATCTTAATCTTCCATATTTTGTTTTTAGATTCTAGGTTGAATCTCCATCTTCCAAGTTTAGTTTTCAGATTCTAGGTTGAATCTTTATTATCGATCTTTCATTTAATTTCGTTTTTTCATTGTTTGTTGTGTTTCTTTATGTTTGCTTCCTCAATGTCAAAGAATGCAAGCAATTCAATGTCAAACAATCAAAGCTTTGGTACAACCAGATTTGTGCTTGTAGAAACAAGAGGGTAGAGTGTTTTTGCCAAGAAGAAAGTGTTCTTCGAACTGTTAGTGATACAAATAGTGTGAACCAAGGGGAATTTTCTTTGGGGTTATAGAAACTATCAAAATCACGTGGATAAGGGCTATAATTTATTCAAGTGGTTAGGTGATGAAATAATTGATGAAAGGGATTTGAAGATTGAAAGACAAAAGAGAAAAAAATTAAATTGAAGAATGAGGTTATCCACACTAGAGGATGGTTGAAAATGTCCATTGTGATTGGGATTTTAAGCCTGGGGTTTAATCTTGTGTTTGTAACAATGTATTTCAAATAGGTTGGGATTTAGTTGGGTTGAATTTTGTGTCTGTTATGAGTTTAGTGTGTTGTCATGAGTTTATCAATGTAATTTAGTTGGGTTGAATTTTGCATCTGTCATGAGTTTATATATGTAACACCTTTATTGGTTTAATGCATTATGTTATGATCCTTAATTTCCACATCTCCTTGGTTAAAGTTAACTCTCTCAACTTCTTCTTGGTGATAGTTTAGTCCCTAAGTGGTTTTGTCATCACCCAAATTCACTTTCATACCAGTGGTTCCCTTATCATCCAAATTCACTTCCATATCAATGGTCACCTCGTAAGCCACATTCCCTTCCATATCACTCGTCCCCTTATCCCCAACATTCTTTTTTTTAGAAAAAGCAAAATGCATTATAACAGAAAAGCACAAGAAGTGCTAGAATACAATCACACCAGGCCAAACGCAATGCCAACATAGCAATCTTGTTCTAAGCATAATATCACATACTGCTGCTAAAACACTAAAAATAGTCTAAATACCAACTGCCTGCACTAGCAACTACAATATAACAACACTATTGTCCCCTTATCCAAGTTGTATCCTTCATCCACAACATTATCAAACATGGTGGGTGTAACACCCTAAATTCAAAAACTTATATATTAAGTATTACATGACAATTTAAGGTGTCACTAATGAAAATCCTTTAACAATACAAATATTTAACAAACACGCAGCAGAAAATATCAACGTCATACAACACCTATCATTGCACGCTTACCTTCACTTAGGGTATCATTGCGGTGATATGGATCTTATTTCAAATAATAAACCATTTTAACTTAGATCTTTAGTCTCAAACTTCAAATTATAATAAATTATTTTCAAAATAGAGAGTTATCATATTCAACTCTTAACAACTTCAACATAAACCGAATGAAACAATTAAATTCCGATAAAACATAATAAGTAAACAAACTTTCTCAACCCCGATGTTACACGATCAAAGGAAGACTTCTAAGCAATGATAAAACTAAATGAATCAATACTGGGAGCTAACTTCCACTCACAATGGCAAAATCTACTTCTGAGTATCTGCAAGATGTCCATGGTGGACAACATCAAAGCATAGAGGGTGAGAAATAACATTCAATATAAACAGTGTAAAGAATGCTAAGGTTGGGAAACATACAATAAATGAAAATTCATTACACAATCAACAACAACATGGTCTCACACCCATTCACAACAACCTACACACATTCTTAACCAATCAACAACATCACGAATAATCAACTGCATATTCAAGTATGTATGCAATGTAATCCATAATTGACTCTTTATGCACGCGGTACCATTTATGAACAGTCAGGTTCATCTCACTCTTCGATCCCCACCATAGGATCAGATTCCCTTTTAGAACCACCGCACACCAAAAATCACCGATAATCACCATATAACAACGCTTCACTAATACCTTAATAGAATTAGATACTCACACTTGATGCCCATCATAGGGTCAAGGCTCACCAAAATTAGACCGGAGTCTGCACACCATGATGCATAACTCTCAACAACAAGCATTATCACTAAAAGATTCACTAAAATTCACCATGCATATATCACTATTACATATAACATCAATCACCATACATAACTATTAATCAATATTACGACAATCAATAAACAACACCAATAATAGAAACTCAACAATTGCATACTCATAAACATCCACTCATGTTAATTCATCATAACATCAACACATTATCAGAATAACACAACGATTTGTTAAACGATCATACAATTAATCACAAACATACCTACAACAGGCACATTACTACCTCTCAACTATTGTGCCAAGCATTACCATGATGTAACTCTGAGCATTACCTTTCTAACGCTTCAAACAACGCGTCATTTAGACATACGGATCAAAAGTTATGGTATAAAACGTCGGGAAATCAAACATGGTTCAATTAAGAATTTTTCAAAAATTATACAATATCAATCATGTTATCATGATGCATTTAGCCCTTGAAAACATTTCTATTTGATGGTAATTCGCGTTAGCTTTTCAACACTTTGAACCGTGCCTCAAACGAAGTCACGAATCTCCAGTTACAATCAAAACAATATTTTGCACAAAATTTGCCTTTCTAATTCGAATCAAGTGTAAATTGTGATGTGAATCAAATCAGACAGGGACTCCTAGAAGGCCGTGATTCGAATCAAATTCATAATGCAAAAGCTATAATTCGAATCAATTTCGTCTGTAGCATTTTTCAGCTAATTTTCACGGGAATTTCACTTCTAAAATCATTTTTTTCCAACTTAATTAGACCTATCTTAGACATTCCCTAACATGTCAAAATAGCTTATTTCAAAAATCTATTATTATAGGTTAATTTCCATTGTAATCTCATCATATTTTCATCAATTAACATCTTAATTTCGCCAATTAATCATTATCAACAATACATCAAAACAATCACCCCCACATTCATTAATGGTAGAAATTTATACATGTATAATCATGATGATTCAAGTATAAATTCAGTCACAAATCACATGTAGAAACATAACAATCATCAATTTCCTTATTTCTAACACAACAATAATTCATAGAACCAAATCATGGAACCTTAATGAGAGCAAGGACCTCTCTTCTCTATCCCATCATGCAATACACTCATATTAAAAACCCTTTATCCCTCTTACCTTGTAATTCCAGAAAATTCAGCAAGATGAAACTCAATTGATTTCTTCTCTCAAGTCCTAACACTCTTTTTCCAAAATCTTCGTTTCTCTATTTCATTTTTTCACGTACTAATAGAATGAGTCTATTTTTCTCTAATTTTTAGATTATATATTATTCTAATTACTTTTGGTTAATTAAACTTAGGCTCAACTAACATAAGCTTCTCTCCACCCACCACTTGATTATCCATATTCACTTTTTACCCCCAATTTTTACTATTTTCTTATTTATTTAAATAATCCACTAATTATAATTATTTTAATTAATTAAAATCTTAATTAATTCTAAACAACTATACCAACCTCATACTCTTTCTCCCTATACCTCCACCTCAAGAATACTCACCCCAACCACACAACAAGTAAATATATCACACAAAAAGACATAATTAACTTAAAGAAAATTATTTAACAAAAACAGAGTGTTATAGTGAGGACCTCATTCAAGTTGACACCTTCATCCACAACATCTTCAAACGCAATGAGAATTGGGTATTCTAGTGAAAGTATAAGTTTCTCAATAATGTCGGGTTGTGAAAGAGGATGAGTAACATACAAATGGCATGTCCTAGTCATCACTGCAATTGTTTTCTTCCTCTTAGTTCCCTTGTCATATTCCAACAGAACAATTTCATTAGCATTCATTTCATCGTAATACCAATGCTTATCTATTATTGGATAACTTAACTCTTTTAATTTGCCAATTTTTTTTTTTTTAAAATAACTCCAATAATCAAGATCAACATCACAAATTGTCTCTAACCCTATATAACTCAACTTGGTAAGATTAGCAAACTCCTTAGAAAACTCACCAGAATGATGCAGAGTACATTGAAACCTCTACTCCATGATCTATTCAAGCTATATAAGATAGAAAAAGTACTTAGGAAGATGACTAAATTCGTATATTAGGGTTTCAAAATCAAACGTTAGTTGACTGCAGAAATGGTGAGGTTTCGTCTTGAAGATATGGCTTCAACGTTTGTTTCATCACCCTTCATTTCGTCTTTTACAGAGTTATGACTACAACTTTTGTTTCTTCACACTTTTGTTTCGTCTTCAGAATTCAAATGGTGTTTCTTCACACTTTATTTCTTTTGTCCTAAATGTCATATTCTAAATGTTTCAATTTTTTTTATTTCAAAAATTTAAATCAATAGAAAATAACCAAATTTTAAATCATATTCTTAATGTTCAACAAAACAACACATAGCATTTAAAAAAAAAACTAACGGAAGAAATCATTTAAAATAACCGAAGGTAAGTTACAATAACTTTTTTTAGTTAAGGAAATAAAACAAAATATTTATTTATGTTCAAGAAAAAAAATGCATTCATAAATATCAATTGATATGTTGTATCTGAATTTTTTTATTGTTGTACCATCTTTTTAGAAGTTATTACTCAATATACCACACTTTTCAACACAATTTCCAATATACCATCTTTTCAAACGTTTTTTTTATTGTTATAGAACCTCCGCCAATTGAATGGGCGGAGGTGTGTAAAATATAAGAGGCTCCGTCCAATGCATTGGCGGAAGCATGTAAAGTTTGTTTTTTTTTTTTTAAAGAAAATTGCACAGCTCCGTCCATTCATTGGACGGATGTTCTATAAAAAGTAAAGGCTCCGTCAATTCAAATGGCGGAGGTTCTATGCAGAACATTTTTTTGTTTGAAATGATGGTATATTAGGAAATATGAATGAAATTGATGGTATATTGGAATTTATTTTCTATAAACATGGTATGTTGGTAAAAGATTCTGTTGTATCTATCCATTTAATTTTTATTTAATTCTAATAATTTAAATATATTGATTTGTAAAGTAAAAAATTAAGAAAGCTTGATGCATTGCATGCCAAGTTAATTGATGTTTTAAGTTTTAATACTAAGATTATTATGTCTGATATCTTTCCGTATAAACTTTAGTGCTGTAATGTTTGACAAAATGTCCCTCCCTAATTCCCAACGTCAAGGCCAACCCAAAGGAATGAAATACTCATCATTTCATTCCGAGAATTCCAACACTCTCTCTCTCTCTGACAAAACCTTATGATTATCGAAATCTACCACACCACACCACACACTGGGTGGGTCCCACCTCTGTTCTTTCTTTACCCTTTCACCTCCGTCAATCAACAACATTATAATTATCAATTATTACTCTCTCTCTTCCTCTGTCTCTAGCTGTCTACTGTCTAGTAATTTAATTTAATTAAACACCCATTATTATTATTTTTAAATTTTAATTATAAAACTCTCTTCTTGTTATTCTTACTTTCGAAGAATCTCCATCAACCTTCAATTCAATATTCATCTCAATTTTCTAGGGTTTCTCAACCGTTTATGCATTTCCCCCTCTCAGATCCACAATGTCCGGACCCCTAGATCGTTTCGCAAGACCCTGTAAGTACACTCACTCACTCACACCTTTTCAATCGATTCTATTTTCATTCCATTTTCCTAATTCTTGTTTCAATTCTGGAATTCGTTAGGTTTTGAGGGGTTTTCTGGTAGTGATGACAAAAGGGAACGGAGATCTGATTTTGAGAACTCGGAAGATGAGAGGAGGACCAGAATCGGATCTCTCAAGAAGAAAGCGTTGAATGCTTCCACTAAGTTTAAGCATTCTCTTAGGAAGAAGAGTGGGAGGAGAAAGAGTGATGGACGTGTTAGCTCCGTTTCCATTGAGGATATTCGGGATGTCGAGGAGCTTCAAGCTGTCGATGGCTTTCGCCAGTCTTTGATCATGGATGAGTTGCTTCCCGATGCTTTTGATGATTATCATATGATGTTAAGGTAATTTATTCATTTTCTATGGTGTTTGGACTCATTTGGACTTGTGATCTTGTGATTGTGTTTATTTTGATTTTGTTCAATTTTTTAGATTTTTGAAAGCAAGGAAATTTGATATTGAAAAAGCTAAGCATATGTGGGCTGACATGCTACAATGGAGGAAAGAGTTTGGTGCTGACACTATAATGCAGGTAAAATGCACCTAGAATTTGGGGATTTTCTTTCATTTGTCTTTTGTTTCTTAAGGTTCAATTACAAGGAACAAAATATCTACTTTTAGGGTTATATTCGGATGGATGATTTTGGAGAGGAGGGGAGAACTTAATTTTCTTTTCTGAAAACTAATATAGTGTGCTTGAACTGTTACACGATAATTTATTATGTTATTACTTTTAGGGTACATTTGGATGAATGATTTTGGAGAGGAGAGGCGAGCTTAGTTTTCTTTTCTGAAAATTAGTTTAGTCTGCTCGAACTTTTACATGATCATTTATTGTGTTATTACTTTTAGGGTACATTTGGATGGATGGTTTTGGAGAGGAGGGTTGAGCTTAATTTTCTTTTCTGAAAACTAGTTTAGCGTGCCTGAAATGTTACTTGATCATTTATTTTGTTATCATCTCAATAGGAGTATGTCAAAATGTAGACATAGTCCTCTAAAACCTTCCCTTCCAAAGCCCTTGATTCAAACATAACCTAATGTTTTGTTTTTTGCATCAGGATTTTGAGTTCAAAGAGTTAGATGAAGTTGTGAAATATTACCCACATGGCCATCATGGTGTAGATAGGGAGGGAAGACCTGTGTATATTGAAAGGCTTGGAAAAGTTGATCCTAACAAGCTTATGCAAGTTACAACTATGGATAGATATGTAAAGTACCACGTGCAGGAGTTTGAGAAATCTTTTGCAATAAAGTTTCCTGCTTGCACTATTGCTGCCAAGAGGCACATAGATTCAAGCACCACAATCTTAGATGTTCAAGGAGTGGTATGTTGCCAATAATTACTTCACGTTGCGTTAGCTGTAAACTGAAGTCCTAAATCATTCTAAACATTTTTATTTTATGATTCAATTATCAGGGCCTTAAGAATTTTACCAAGGCAGCCCGGGATCTCGTCATGCGATTGCAGAAGGTTGACGGCGACAATTACCCTGAGGTGTGATATCTCATATCCTGTATATTGCTTTTGCTATTATTTTTTAACGTCATCACTCTTTTATTGAAAAGTTCAAAGGTGATATGCCATGGTCTCAGTGATTACCAAAATTTTTGTGTGCTGATACAGACACTCTGCCAAATGTTTATTATAAATGCCGGCCCTGGATTTAGATTGTTGTGGAGCACTGTCAAGTCTTTTCTTGATCCCAAAACAACTTCAAAGATCCATGTATGTTGAATACCATCCTCTAGCCATTTAAAACTATGTTTAATTATTATAGTATAAGTTGCTGACATTGCTTGATGCTTGGCTGGAAATTACTTAGGTTCTTGGAAACAAGTATCAAAGCAAACTACTTGAAGTAATTGATGCAAGGTACTTATGGCTTCATGACGTTTTTATTTTCTATTGACAAATGTATTCTTTAACAAGCCTAACTCATTGTGCACTTTGTAAAGTGAGTTGCCAGAATTTCTAGGAGGTACCTGTTCATGTGAATATGAGGGAGGCTGCCTTAGATCTGATAAAGGTCCATGGAAAAATCCTGAAATATTGAAGGTCATATTCTATTCTTGGTTGATTTTTTTTGACAGATCTTTATATTGTACTTTTGCAGAAGTTATACTATACCGGTCTGGCTTGTAATAAGCTGACAGTTGATTGTGTTTGCACATTTTGTAGATGGTTCTCAATGGTGAACCACGGCGTGCAAGGCAAGTAGTAAAGGTTCTCAACAGTGATGGGAAGGTTATTGCATATGCAAAGCCTCGATACCCAATGGTAACTCTTTGCATGACTGATTGTTACCTTGATCAAGTGGAGCTAATTTGGTGCTTCACACATTTTTCTCAATGGTCTATTTATCATATATCACTCTTACTTATGCTACTCCTGCCTAACAGGTAAAAGGCAGCGATACATCTACTGCTGAATCAGGGTCAGAAGCGGAAGATATAGCTTCTCCAAAAGCAAGGAAGAGCTATTCGCACCTTAGACTGACCCCTGTTCGTGAGGAAGTGAGTCTTGATCTGTTATACAAATTTCTATTACTTAAAATATATATTACATAATACGTAATAGCTAATCTGACAAGATATTGTGGAAAAAGGCTTTGGCTGTTGTTTGTTGCAGTCCACAATATTTAAAGATATTGTGAGATGACATGTAATCAAAGTATAACATTAAGAAACCTGTTTTGAGAATTTTTCCTGTTCTGTTTTGGTTATAATTCTCGTTCATATTGTGTTTTTATCAGTCTAAGGTGGTAGGAAAGACAAGCTTTGCAAGTAATTTGTCTGGGTATGATGAATACGTTCCAATGGTAGACAAACCTGTTGATGCTGAATGGAAGAGGCAATTATCTCTACAGAGGACTCATACCTTAAAAGGTTGGTGACTTCTTGGCATTTATTGATGCACCCTTTTGATGTATCTTCTTATTTTTCTTATTCACTAAAGTTTCACCCAATTGCACAAATAGGGTTATGATGATTGTTTCTGGACTATGCCACTATAACTTAAGGTTTAGCATTTATGGGTGTATAAATTATTTATATTATATTTTGCTATAGCGTTTTTGGGGTTGGCCACCACACAATGTTAGCCAAGATTCAAGATTGACAACTATGGATCATTCATATAGCATTCAGATTTCATTTGCATGTAAATTTCAAAAAAGGCTTTAGATGAGGGTGTCTGTTTGAGATCAGGACCACTCCTGGACTTATATTTAAGAGTTCTAGCTTTTAGGAGATTTAGTGATTGTAAGCATTGCTTATTTTTTTGATGTGCATTATTTAATATTATTTTCTCAAGCAAAGATTAAACAGGATTTTCAATACAGGAACGCGTCCTCTTCCTGACATACAGAATACTCCAGAAGGAGTTAAAGCTCGGATTTGGGTAGCACTGACTGCCTTTTTCTTGATGGTATTCGCTCTTTTCCGTCAATTTTCTTGCCGCATGACCAACAAACTTCCTGGAATATCATCTAATGACGATCAGAGAACTTCAGAACCAACTCTCGAGACAAGAAACATGGAAGTTCTTTCTCCATCAACCCAAGAAAATACAGAGGAAATTCTCCTTCCCTCGTTGCTAAAAAGGTTAGGTGAGCTTGAAGAGAAGGTTGACACACTCCAATCTAAGCCATCTGAAATGCCATATGAGAAGGAGGAATTGTTGAATGCTGCTGTATGCCGGGTGGATGCTTTGGAAGCAGAGTTAATTGCTACTAAAAAGGTAGGATGGGTATTTTGCTTAACACCAATAAAGTGCAGTCATGGGAAACAAATTTTATGATTGCCAAGTATATGTCTAAAGCATTGAGATACATCCCTTTCTCCTCCTTTTTTCTTATTCTTTGTTTGTTTTTGATTGCATGTTGCTTTCAATGTAGTAGAATAAGTTACTGCTTTCTTGGAACCTAATTTTGTGTTTTTAAAAATTGTCTTGCCTAAGTTAGGCCTAATATTTGATATGGTCTGGATTATGAATAGGCTCTCTATGAAGCGTTAATGAGGCAAGAAGAGCTGCTTGCTTACATTGACCGCCAAGAAGAAGCCAAGTTAAGGGTAAGTAGGCATCTGTATCTTCTTAGCAAAGTTAAAATCTTTAAAAAAATGGACAATTTTCAGATTTCTGATATGTTTGTTTCCATCTTTTGTTGTGTTTCATTCAGAAAAAGAAGTTTTTCTGGTGAGAGGTATATGGCTCATAGAAAGATACTCCACAAATATATGCCGGTGAAGAGGATGTTTCTCAGAGCGCGGTTATACTTAACTTACGGAATGTTGTACCAATGATGTAACCCTATCCACTGTTTTTCAGTGTTCTATGAGTAAAACTAAACAGATAATTACTTCACATGTGTGTATATCCATAATAGCATATTTGCTAGTTTGTTAAACACAAGCTCTTTCAGTTTTTGTTTGTAGCCATCTTTGTGTTACCCTTGTATCTGGTTTGTTTTCCTGCTTATAATGTCCTCTGGTTTTTGTATATCTGCTTTCTGCAGAAGTAAAACTTTGCTCTATTGTTTATTCTAATGCGAAATGTACAAAGGTACTCTGTTTTTAATTGTTTTTAATCCAGCAGAGCTTTTGAGGCACCTAAAAACAAACACAGGGTTTGGTAGGTAGTGTCACTGTCAAAAGCCAATATCTTTTATAGAATCTGTTTGCAGGGTTTGGTCAAAAGGAATATATTGGACACTAGGCTATGACATAGATGTGTTGGCTCATTATGAATTGCTGTTTCCAAAATGATGACTGCCAAAGCAGATGTGTCAGAATAAATAATTTATCTGTTATTGAGACACTTTAATATCTATCTTAACTGTTCAAGTATAAAGTAAAATCAATTGCTTATATTATTAAAAATACAGGTAAGAAAGTAGCATGAATGCATGAAATATACTTGGAGAAATCCTCCTTTTTACATTAAGTTTGAAGATTGCACATAGGCAAAGGTGTTACAATTACAATGATAATGAAAACCAAATGTTACTACGAATGGGCTTGAGACTCAATGATGTAACATATACACAATTGTCAAAATATAGCAAACTTAGAAGAATAACAATACTGTATGAAGAAGATAGGTGAATTCTGCATGCATTCAAGGGGGCTGATAATATAGATAGTCTCCAACTTTACAACTCTTTGGCTTTTGAAGATCACATAGCAAATGAAGTTACTAACGGAAGCAGAACTGTAATCACACACAAACCCGATTAAGTTTGTGAACAAAAGCAAGCACTCAAGGAGAGTCTATAAAAGAAGAATCTTATGAAAATGCACAACAGATGTAACGTACCAACTTCTTCTTCTTCTTTTTCTTCTTGTCAATTTGAGCTTGAAGACCATCTTGTCTAGCAAGAGCATCATCTAGTGCCTAAAAAAACCATATACATCGGTTATTCAATGAATTTTTCAGAGAAAGTAAACAAGTATTATCAAGAGCGTACCTTTTTGGTTGCACCCAAGACTTGTTCAAGACTAGTGACCCTGGTGAGAGCATTATTCAGCATTTCTTCTTTTTCTGGAGACATGACAGGTCTAGCACTGAGAACAGCAACCTTCTCTTCAAGTTCAGCCATGCGTTTCATTATGGTCATGTAGTCATTGTTTGAAATGGCAGGTGCTTTCAACATATTGTGTTCATAATACACTGAGTTGCCACCATAAAGTGCTGCTTCTGTGATTTTCCTTGGCATGCTACTTGTCATGCGAATCATGGTTACGATTCCCATGACAAGTGCCATTATTCCACCAACAAATTGACTGCTAAGTTTACCAGAATAATTTTTATTATTGTTGGAGAAATCTGCCAGCATAAGAAACAATAATTTATTAAGCGAGTTTATGTACTAAGTTGTTTATCCAAACATGACGGGAAATGATATAATACCTTTAGAAATTGCATATTTATCATTTTGAATTGTTTTCTTCCATGATGAATCAACTCCTTTGTCAAGTACTGGAACAAAGGAATCATACTTATAAACACCGCATTTCTTTGCAACCTGCAATATTAAAAAAACTTAGCAATTGAATTAGAAATTTTGAGTTTAATTTCATAAGGTAATGAAACTTGTTCTAATCCTGTTTGAAAAGATAAGCAAACTAGGAAGGTGATTTCCTAAAACTTACAGCATAGGATTTGGGTGTATCCGTGGATAAACAATGAACATCATGTGTCTCTGGATATGCTTCTTTGAATCCCTTCTGATATGCAGTTTCATCTTGGTTGACTGTTTTCTCCTCGATTCCGGCTAAGACCGTTCTTGCGCATTTCCCAACACCATTTTGAGCCAGCTAATTTATTGAAAGAAAATTATCGCTATTGTTTTTCTTTGCTATATTAATGTTATTAATATTAACCAAGTCGCAAAGGAAACACATAATTTTTGCAGCAAAACTACCTTCAAGATCTCTGGATCATTCCATGGACCCTTGTCAGATAGCATGCAACCGCCTTTATCTGCACAAGTACAGGTACCTCCCAAGAACTCTGGAAGTTCACTGGCATCAATGATTTCTAGCAACTTGCTCTGGTACTTGTTACCTAGCACCTGGTGAAAAAATCATTAACATGTTCAGTTCCTTGCATAACAAGTTAACTAAAAATGAACCATTGGTCAGATTTTGTAAACAGCCTATAAATACTTACATGGATTTTTGAGGTGGTTTTGGGATCTAGGAATGATTTAACAGTGTTCCACAAGAGCCTAAATCCAGAACCAGCATTGATGATGAACATACGGTTCAACGACTGTATGAAAAAAAAAAAAAGGTTCGATTAGGGTAAATTTACAAGTCCATTTAAACTATTACCATGCTTATGATATATACGACCGTCTTTGAGGATGTACAAGATGGACTATAGTACAGAGCCTCAAATTTGCCACGATTAAATTGTGGCTAAATAGGACTCCAACCGTGACTAACCTACACAGAACCTTCAAAAACTTAAGACGATTCTGATAGTAGAATAGATAAAAACGAGTTACCTCAGGATAGTTGTCACCATCAATCTTCTGAAGTTTCTGGAGGAGATCCCTTGCAGCTTTGTTCATACTTTTAAGACCCTGAGTACCAAACATTTAGTCAGCAACTATGCGAAACCTATTTCAATATGAACAAAATAGTTTTAAGTAGAATTTTGAACACACCACTCCTTGCACATCCAATATAGTTGTGCTTTGATCAATGTGCTTCTTTGCTGCAATTGAACATGCAGGCAACTTAATAGCAAAAGTCCTCTCAAACTCTCTGACATGGTACTTGAGATAACGTTCGACCGATGTTACTTGCAGCAGCTTGTTACAATCAACCTGACCCAATCTTTCAATGTAAACAGGTCTTCCTTCTTTATCAACTCCATGGTGCCCTTGAGGATAGTATTTTAGAACTTCATCAAGCTCCTTAAATTCAAAATCCTTATAACAGAATAAACAGTTTATGGTAAGATACATAAATGGAAAAATTTATGTAAAAGTCCATGATTTCTTTTTCACTTGAATATACCTCCATGATAGTGTCAGCACCAAACTCCTTTTTCCACTTAAGCATATCTGACCACATTTGTTTTGTTTTCTCTATGTCATACTTTCTTGCCCTCAAAAATCTAAACCATGATACAATAAAATTATAGGTTCATTGGAGCATTGAAATCAAACCAAGGCATTAAATAAAGCTACTCATTTATAATCATAAATATATAACGCGTGTCTTTGATTCTGCAGTGATAAAAACACGTTACTTTTGAATGTGTATAAGTCAACAAATTTGAAAATTCATTTTGATTTTTGACTAATTCAAATGTGACTCTAGGCTATGAAACTCTGACATAGACACCAGACAAGACACAAATATGGACTCGTCAAAACTAATACTAATTTGAAAATATAATCGTAATTACATGAAGCTCTTACACAGACACCATACATGACACCAACATAAACACCTCGAAACTGATACTAATTTGAAATAATGAACGTAATCACACGTGTTGATGTCAGACACTCACACGTGTCACACACTAAACCAATCTTTCAGATATTCTAGGAGGGACAAATGCGGAACCGAATAAAGATATGCTAATTCATATATGATAATTACCTTAGCATCATATGAGGATCATCATGCTTTGAGGGTAAGAGCTCTTCCAAGACGAGTGTTTGGCGAAAAGCGTCAACAATGGTTAACTCTTCTGCATCAAAATTATCTTCAATAGAAATAGACATAACCCTGCTATGCTTCCTCCCCTTCTTGGTGAAGGAATTCTTGAACTTACTAGAGGCACTCAATGCCACCTTCTTAATAGACCCAACCCTTTTCTTCTTTTCATCCTCAGAATATTCCATTTCATAACCTATCAAGAAAATCCTCAAACTCATCATCCATATTCCAATCATTACAAAACATACAAAAATCGACGAATTCAATCAAACTCACCGAGTTTAATAGGCCGGTCAACAGGCGCAGACATGAGGTCACACATGATTGAATGAATGAATATTGCAAGATAACTCGAATGATATCAAGAATCAAGCACTACTAGCATACATATTGAGGATTATTCATGTGCACCTATTAGTTATATATATACCTTTTCAACCAACATCATCAAAAACAAAAACAACAACATGCATGTTAGAAAAACTTAGAAAAAACAATCAAGAATGAAATGAATGGAGAATGTTAAGAGAAGAGATAGGGATAGGTACCTTTGACAAACAAGAATGTAGCTAGGTAGGGGTTTGAAAAGGAAGAAGAAAATGCAAATATATCAACAGAAAAATCGGGTATATTGAAAGAGTCTTGTTAGGTTTGATTTGGTGTTTGCGAAATGCATGCCACTCCGTTCATTCATAATCTTATTTCCCACGTAATCTTACCAACTCATCATATATAAATATTTGTTACAAGTTTATTTTTAAGAAGTTAAATGTTGGAAACAAAAAAAGTTATGAATATAAAAATAGTATAAGGGTTGTGTGTGATTAATTGATCCCTTCAAACTTACTGCCAACAAAAGTCAGCTGTTATATGGTGCTCAACCACTATGTATATTTAACGTGCTTTACAGCAGGGATTGAAAACATTTATGAAAGAAAAAGGGACTTGTCATCCAAAATAGCTTTGAGAATAAATCACACATGCCCAATTTTTTATCATTATTAGACTTAGTAAATGTTAATAATTTACTGAATTTTTTTCACCAAGATATTTTTTTGAAATTGTTCCTGTTAAACTAAAAAATAAATAAATAAAAAATGGAAAGAAAAGTGAATTTGAATTTGAAAAATAAGAGGAGGAAGATGAATATTTTTCGCAGAGTTTCTCTCTGCTCACAAAGTGTAGAAAATCTTATTCACTTTGCAACTGATAGCTGACGTGTTTGATTCGACCATGTGCTATTGAGTTCTTTGCCAAATTGATAGCTGACATGTTGTCGATTTTTATGGTAATTGCTCCATGTTCTTCTAGTGTACTCTCTATGACCAGATTCACCATCCATGTTGCTTGACATTCACAAATAGAAGCAACTACGTACTCTGCTTGACATGATGAAAGTGCCACTACTGGTTCTTTTCTCGAACTCCAAGCAATTGATGCACCACCTAGCATAAACACATAACCGGATGTAAATTTTTGATCCTCAACATCACTACAGAAACTTGAGTCGGTGTAACCTACTAACTTGCATTCTTTTTCTTTATCAGCTGTAGGAAACAAAATGTCATAGTCGAGAGTTCCTTTCAGATACCTTAGTATCTTCTTCGTCACTCTTGCTTCTTCTTACATATACTCCATGTTTAGTTGTGTACTTCATAAATTTCTTCTTCCTTAGGAAACTGTCAATCTTCTTATACCCAACTCTTAGAGATTGCTCAAGTCCATATAGGCCTTTATGCAGCATGTACACCTTTCTCGCTTTGCCATGTTTCACAAACTCAACTCGTTGTGCAACATAAACTTCTTCGTCTAAGGGGCCATTCAGGAATGCACATTTAACATTCATATGACACATGTGTCGACATCTAATACAACTTGACACAAATTAAACTATTTCGACACAACCTTCCTTCTATCGAGCAACCCGCTTCGACACAAGAAATTACAATTTAACAAAAATGTTAAAAATATTTTCTATTTTCAGAAATACATATCCGAGTGCACGATTTCTTCATTTTATCTAAATTAAATTCGGAGATGTATCTGCAAAGGTGTTTTAAGGTATTTTCGCAGATACATCTCAAATTAACTTTTTTAAAATTCAAAAAATTCATTCGGAGACGCATTGTAAGAACAATAGTTGATTCTGCATCTGACCTTTAATTTTAATAGTAATAATACATTGCTTCTCAGAGAAGAATTTTTTACCCTAATGATTTTTGTTTAGTGTGCACCTTTTGCTTACAGGTTCTGACTCTAATAGTATGGCGTGTGATGTCATCCGTTTCTAGAATTATTAAATTCTAACCATAAAGAATTACAAAGTGTGCTTTACAAAGACAATTCAAATCTAGAAGGCTCTTTTACAATGCTTCTGATAGATTTCTCATCAAATTGCTTCTAACTCTGACTCTAATAATGGAGCTTCTATAGATTATCAAGCTCTTACATTTGGTATAAGTTCTGAAGACAAAGTTCTAGAAAACAAGTTCTGAAGATTTTGAAGATTAGGCTCTGAAGACTTTGATTCACCATTTGATCCTTCTAAGCATGCTTCATCAACTTAAATTATGAGGCTTATGAAGATTATAAGATAAGATCAAAGGTTTTATGTGAGATAAATAGTACATGTTACAAATAAAAAATTCCTTCCACTACGCTTGTTTTATGGCGCAAGGACAATACTATAGTACCATTTTTTCTCCCATCTTCTGCTGACCGTTACGAAGAATACAACTAAGAATTGCGTAATTCCATCTTCACCCTTCAACGGATATTTTGATACCTATATAAAGAATACTTGGAAGAATGGAAAACAATACTTTACATACAAGAACTTTTGAATACGCTGAAACTCTGTTCATTTGAAAAGCTATAAATGTAAGGAACTTTTGTTCATATTCTTGTTCAAGAACACTTTTGTGTTATTATTTGTATTTCATTTGTGTAATCTGTTTATTTAGAAGCATTTTGTAAACACACCTTTGTATTTTAACTTATAAGTTGATTTTGTTCCTTGAGAGATTAGGGTATAGCCATAAGTATCAAGAAGACATTGATAGTGGGCTTTTATGGTTATAATCAGTTTGGTTATAGTGGATTAAGTCCTTGTTGACAAGGCAAAATTACCTTGGTAGATGGACTGGAGGTAGCTTGGTTAACATCGAACCATGATAAAAATATTGTGTCATTATTTTTATTCCTTGCTCCTTATTTGTTTGTCTTGGTCGTCAAAAAAAATTTTAAATCTTGAAACCCAATTCAAACCCCTTTCTTATATTTCGTTTACCTGCAATTGACATTAGAACTCCGATTCTGGTATTGATTGTTATCATACACTTCACCGTGTCAGATAAAAATCCAAAAATTCTTTGAAACAAAATGGCAGGAAATGTCCCTCCAACAACTACACCCGCTGTCAATGAAAGAGATCACTGTAGTGTCAAACTTCCAGTTTTTGATGGAGAAAAGTTTGATTACTGGAAAGACATAATAAAATGTCTCTTTCTTGGCCATGATGTAACTATATAGGATATTAGTAGTTGTTGGCTATGTTCATCCGTTGATGCTAGTGGTAACAAGTTAGAAAGAAGAGTGATGACCGACCAACAAAATAAAGATTACAAGAATCATCACAAGGCTAGAACCATTCTGTTGAATGCTATTTCTTACATTGAGTATGAAAATATTACTAATAGAGATACAACCAAGACAATATTTAACTCATTGAGAATGACTCATGAAGGGAACACTCAAGAGAAAGAAACCAAAGGGCTTTCCTTGATACAAAAGTATGAAGCCTTCAAAATGGAGGATGATGAAACGATAGAGAATATGTTTTCAAGGTTTCATAATCTTGTCGTGGGACTGAAGGTTATGAATAAAGGATACTCGATTACAAATCATGTTAAGAAGATTATCAGAGGTCTAACTAAGAGATGGAAACCTGTGGTAACTGCGTTGAAACTGTCTAAGGATCTGAACAACACCACTTTTGAAGAATTTGTTCGCTCTTTGAGAATTCATGAGATAGAGCTTTAAGAAGATGAGCCTCAAACAAGAGGAAAATCTATGGTTCTGAAGCCTATGGGAAAGTCTGAAAAGTCCATAGCCTTTAAAGCTGAGAAGAAAAAGAATCCGAAGAAGAAGATGAGTTGTCTCTTCTATCTAGAAGGTTGAACAAACTCTGGAAGAAAAGACAAAAGTTCAGTGGTTCAAAAAGGATAGATGGTCGCTTTGAATCAACTTTTGGATAGAAGAAAATCTAGTTCTGGAAAATAAATCACGTGCTTTGAATACAAGGAGCCAGGTCACTATAAGAATGAATGTCCCAAGCTAAAAAAGGACAAGCCCAAAGAAGAAATTCGTCGGAGGGAAGAAGAAAGGGTTGAAATGAAGAAAATTTTATTTTGAAAAATGAGAATTCTTCCCGAAAAAGCAAGACCTTAAAACTTGAGGAAGAAATTATTTCAGAAGCTTGTGTGGATTTTGATAGTGTCATAAATAAGTATGACAAATGTATTCAGATTATTTTTTCTAGAGGCTTAGGCAGAAGCATAATGACTTCAATGATCTATGGAGTTAGCATAAACAAAATAAGAGGAATTGGTTATGATTTTGATGATGAATCTACTTCAGAAAAAGATGATAAACTAAAAACTCTTTATTCTCATTTTGTTCCCAAGGGATCACAAAATGGATTGGCGCCTAAAGAAAAACTTATTTTAAAACCCAAGGCAAAACCAAAAGACTATTTTCATTATATATATATATATATATATATATATATATATATATATATATATATATATATATATATATATATATATATATATATATATATATATATATATATATGATTATCTTGCACCTAAACCCAAGTTTGTTAGTTTTCTTAGACACAATGATGGGTCACATTCTGTGTTCTTAACCTTCTGCTCACAAATGCAAAATGAGAAGGATGCTAAGATTGTGAAAGTCAGAAGTGGCAGAGAGTTTGAAAATAAGCATTTTGAAAAACTCTTCGAAGAGAATAGCATTTTGAAAATTGCAGGAGCTTCATCATATTAGTATATTGTTTTATTAGTGAAAAGATGTAACTCATGTGGATTAGTTTGAAGGTATTCAACAGTGCATATGATGATGTTGGTGATGACACAAATGTAAACGCCTCTGCTAGTGACTCTGCTACTCTGTCCCTTTGATTCTCTTTGTTGTTTTGTGGTTTGATTTGGTTTGTTTCAGTTGTTCTCTGTTTGTTGATTAAAAGAGTTAATTGAATTTGCATTATTAAAAGATTTGGTTTGCTGAAGATTTGATTTGAGCTCTATTTGTTTATATCCCATTGACTTTTAAAATGGACCGAGTCATTTATATAAAGAGATTATCCTCATTATTTGAAGACACGCGTTAAGAGAGAATATTTACTCGGTTGAAGAATTTTGTTGAGTTGAGTTTTTTTTTGGTAGTGTATTTCTTGTGTAAAACTTTATCCTTGCCAGCCTTTCACACATAAGAGAAATATAGAGGTTTTAGGCTGTAATTGTGATATTTGTCACATCATAAAGAATTGTTTCTTATAAGCACTTGCGCGAATGTTTGAGTGAAAGTGATAGATCTACGATTTAGGGGAGTCCAAGTTAAAATTCATGGATAATATTAAAAAAAAAAGACATTGAGCTAGAAGAATTCTAATGAGATTGTCATGTATTATTGACTATATGATTAGTGAATTTCATTTCCTTTAGCCTAAACCCTCAAGATACATGTGAAATTACATTGAATTAAGTTACTAGTTTTATGTGTTATTTTTTTATTGTTCATCTTTGTTATTGGTCGAGGAGAATTTGTAACTTGTCCATTTTTGTATATAACTAAATTGACTTGTACTTTTTAGCTCTCATGATAGTTGAACAAGGAGACTTTGGCTGATTTTGACACCACATGAATTTGATGACATTTTAACATTTTGTCTTTCAGAAATCATATCGGTGAGCAGGGGTGGACAACGGGCCGGGCTGGGCGGGTTCGGGCCCAAAACCTCCACCCAGCCCAAACCGCGGGTAGCAATAACAGACTCATTTCCGCCCAATTTCAAAGTCGGTTTACACGGGTTCGGTTTAGACGGATTCGGGTTATTACGGACAAATATTCCGGGTTAATGGACTGATCCAATATTTAAGCCCAAAAATATTTAAACTAATATAGTACTGATTTAATTCATACAAATTTAATTTACACTAATTCAATATAGTGCCTCTAGATCCAAAACTATAGCATTGAAAAATAATAATAAACATTTAAACACTCCATCAACTTTAGATAAGAGTTGTTCTTCTTCAACTTTGCATTATTGGTTCTTCTACCTATCTGAAAAATGAAATAATGCATTTATGTCAATAGAGAAGGTTCAATTCAATTGTACAAAAACCACTTAAAATCTCATTAAACATTACTCTGCTGGGAATATTCTACATCAATCTTAAAATATTCACAATTATGTAAATCAAAATGTAAAATAAAATAATTGGTAGGATGGTGATTTAGATTCATTATGATTTAACAGAGTTATAAATGAGTTAGATTTAAGTAAACCTCTGCTAGAAATTATATTCAATTTTTTGTGAAAACTGAGTCCCTTATTCATCATTAAATGAAATTTTGTGCAATTATTTGTTTTTTAAACAAAAACATTAATGATGCAAGTATCTACAGCCAAATCATCAACAATTAGATTTCCATAAACTTGAATAGTAGTGTCAATTCCGCATATATATTTTAACTTCATTGAACCTTTAAGACCAAAAAAATAGATCAACAACCTGCTCACAATAAGACAATAAATGAATTGAAAATTGAATTTTCAGTAGTTAGTTTGAAAAAATTAAACAAAATATATTAAACTGGTTTATGCAGGATTAATTTACTATAATCATTGCTCAGCAGAGCCCTAAATCATCAAACTGGTTTATAATTATTGCAACTGCAGGATTAAAATCATCAAATTGTTTCAGACATGTAGAGATGGATCAAATGATTTGCAAATTGATTTATCTTAATTACGAAAATTGAGTCTATTATAAATTATTTACGCAAACATACAATACAATGAAATAATATTTAAAACTCCATAACAGAGTTAAATGAATGAAATGCTTATTCAAAGTTAAACAACAACCTTGTTCACTCATAACAGAGCAATGTCATCTCATAACAGCACTAACGTGCAATCTGAAGCTAAAACCTACATAGATAGGATGAGAAAACAGTAAAAATAAAAAATAAATCATTACTCATGAGAAATCTGAAGCTGAAGCTGAAGCTGAATTCCTAAAGTTTTACCTCCTCAAAAGGCCACTCATCGGCACGGTCATTGGTTTCACTACTCTTGGGAGACCATAAAAACCCCTCTAGCATACCAAACAACTTTTCCATTCTATCTCCCAAGACTGCTGATTCTTACCACCCTCTTAGGCCACACATCATCTCATCCATTTTGCCTAAAAATAAGGAAAATAAATATACTTAAAAAGGGCATAATATAGATAGAATGTCTAAACTCCAACTCACCAGTATGGGTCACCAAATATATACATAAAAAATGGAGGTAGCTTCAAATCTCGGTCCTTTTATCAAACACCACAACCTACAAAAAGACATACTAAGCATTTCAAGCATAAATCACTTAGAACCGTGTAAAACTCTAACTCAGTAAAGTAAAAAAAAACTTATATTCTTCAAAACAATAGAAAAGAGAAAGGGAACAAGAAAAAAAACCTAACTCTTTAAAGTTCCAAACCTTGATTTTTTCTTCTTCATAACATAGTGAGGGTGATTATAGATGAAGTTGGGTCAGGAAAAATCGTTTGATTCAAAACGAAAATGAATATGAAAAAATGCCTAATTCAAAACGAAAATGAAACAGAAAAAAACAAGAAATGAGTAAAGGGACGATTGTTGAATATGTTGGAATATACAAATCAAATTAAGGTTTCTTTAATGGGGAAAATGATGAATTGAAGAAGATGAAGATTTAAAAGAATGAAAAGAAATAATAGAGAGAGAGAGAGTAATTGAGGGTGAGATAGTGAATTGGCATTAACCACAACATAGGAGTAGTGAGCTCCTTATATAGTACATGTTACAAAATGATTGGAATGATTTAAGACACCCTAAAACAAACAGAAAAACAGTTGGGCTTCAGTGTAACCGGTTACGGCAAACAGCGTAACCGGTTACACAAACGCAACATCTACAGTGAATCTGTTTCACGGGTTCGTAACCGGTTACGGTAACAGGCGTAACCGGTTACGCCAACTGAAGTGTTAAAAACAGTAGTTTCAACACACCACCTCACTTCAGTTGGTCCAAGTCCACCATGCTCAGCTTCATTCTCAGCCTCTTGAACACCTCATTGGTCACACCCTTGGTCAATAAGTCAGCTACTTGATCTTCGCTTCGACAATATCCCAATCGTAACTTTCTATCGCTCATTAACTCCCTCAAATAATGAAACCGCATCTCTATGTGCTTGCTTCTTCCATGTGCAATCGGATTCTTCGCAAGGTTGATCGCAGAGACATTATCAACAAGGAGAGTAATAGCCTCACCCTCACTACTATTAAGCTCCTTCAATAGATTCATAAGCCACATGGCTTGGCAAGCACACAACGATGCCGCAATATACTCGGCCTCACAAGATGAGAGTGCTACCACCGGTTCCTTTTTCGAACACCAAGAGATTGGGGTTCTACCTAGCATAAAGATGTATCTAGCCGTTGACTTTCTATCATCCTTATCACCACACCAATTGGAATCGGTGAAACCAAGTAAATCACACTTTCGGCCCGTATCCGATGCCGGAAAGAGAATTCCACAACCACGAGTCCCTTTAATGTATCTAAGGATCCTCTTGACAGCTGCCATATGAGATACCTTTGGTCTCTCCATGAATCTACTCGCAATACCGACACTAAATGCCAAGTCCGGTCGCGTATTGCACAAGTACCGCAATGATCCAATCAATCTTCGATATTGAGTTGGATCAACATCTTGCTCATCCTCACTTTTGGACAGCTGTAGTCTTGCCTCACATGGTGTAATGGCAACATTGCAATGTTCCATTTCACACCTCTTCAAGATCTCAAGTGCATACCTCCTTTGGTGCATGAGCAGTCCCGTTTTTGACCTTTGGAACTCTATGCCAAGGAAATATTTCATGATTCCAAGGTCCGTCATCTCAAACTCACTCATGAGCTCCTTCTTGAACCTTGAAATACTCTCCTCACAGCTGCTGGTAATCAAGAGATCGTCCACATATAAGCAAAGAATTATCACTCCATCCTTAGCATTCGATCTCACATATACACCATGTTCGGACACACACCGCTTGAAATCAATGTCAACAAGGAAGCCATCTATGCGTTTGTTCCAAGCTCTTGGAGCTTGTTTCAAACCAACAAGGCTTTATGCAACTTGTAGTATCTCATCTCTTGATTCTTTACTTCAAAGCCGGGGGGCTGTCCAACATAAACTTCCTCATCAAGTGGACCGTTCAAAAACGCAGATTTGACGTCCATTTGATAAATGCTCCAATTGTTGTTGTTTGCAATACCAACAACCAATCGGATGGTCTCAAGCCTAGCCACAGGAGCAAACACCTCCTCAAAGTCTATTCCTTCATGTTGCAAAAACCCTTTCGCTACTAATCGAGCCTTATACTTGATTATCTCGCCCTTCGGATTTGCTTTCACTTTATAGACCCAACGGACACCAATTGGCTTCTTACCATGAGGTAGATCAACTAACTCCCAAGTACCATTTTTCTCGATTGATTCCAGCTCTTATTTCATTGCACAAATCCATTTTGGATCCCTTAGAGCCTCCTCCGTATTCACCGGTTCGGATTCGGCCATAAGCGCAAAATGAACGAAATCACCTTCATTATTAACTTCGTTATCTTGGAATATCTCGCATTCTTGGAGTCTAGAAGGCAACACCCTTTGCCTTGTTGATCTTCTACGGTGTTCTTCAGTTTGAACATCATTCAGAGGCTGCGGAACTGTTTCGGGACTGACTGGATCATCAAAAAATACAGCAGCTGGAGTTCTGTTCTGCTCGTAACCGGTTACGCCGGTATGTACTGGCTGGCCGTAACCGGTTACGCTGTTCTCTGCAGAATTCTTGCCCTGTTTTTCCTGTCTGTAACCGGTTACGCCAGTTTGTATTGGCTGGCCGTAACCGGTTACGCTGAGACTGCTGCTGTTATTTTCTTCAAAAATAACATCTCGACTAATTTGAATCTTCCGATTTCTCGCATCGAACAGTTTGTAACCGCCTGTAGAGTGATATCCAACGAATATCATTTCTTCTCCTTTGTCATCCAACTTCTTTCTCAATTGTCCCGGCACATGTTTATACGCCACCGAACCGAATACACGCAAATGACTTAGATTCGGTTTGAATCCACACCAAGCCTCTTCCGGTGTAAGCTTCTCAAGCTTCTTTGTAGGACAACGATTCAATAAGTATGTGGCTGTAGAGACCGCTTCTCCCCATAGTTCCTTCGGTAGACCTTTACCGCTTAACATGCTTCGAACCATGTTCATAATCGAGCGATTTTTCCTCTCGGCAATACCATTTTGCTGCGGCGTATAGGGTGGTACAACCTCACGCACTATACCCTCATCATCACAATACTTCCCAAACGCGACCGAGGTGTACTCACCTCCACCATCCGTTTTGAGAATTTTCAACTTGCGACCGCATTGCCTCTCCGCCATGGACTTAAACCTCTTGAATACATCAAACACCTCATCCTTTCTCTTGATGACGTAAGTCCACAACTTTCTACTAAAATCGTCAATGAACGTGACAAAATATCGATTGCCACCAAATGTGTCCACTTGCATAGGTCCACAAACATCGGAATACACCACCTCAAGGTGTGCATTGGTCCTATGACCCGCATCCTTGCTAAAACTTCCTTTGTGTTGCTTTCCTTTCACACATTCTTCACACAACTCAGCTGGAACGTTAATGTGTGGCAGCCCGGTAACCATACCTTCTTGTTGCAACGCTTTGAGATCACGAAAATTCAAGTGACCGAGACGATAATGCCATAACCACTCCTCTCTACTTGCAGCTGTAGCTAAGCACCTATGCTCCAATACTTTCAGCTCAACTTTGAAAGTCCTATTGGTAGCCATGGGAGCCTTTAGGATCAACACTCCACTAGCATCAACAACCCGCAAGATCTTATCTTCCAACCGTATATTGTAACCTTTTTCGAGCAATTGACCAATACTCAAAAGATTACACTTAATACCTGGAATATATAGCACATCCTTGATCATAGAATGTCCACCATCCTTTTTCTCGATCAACACATCACCGACACCTTCGGCCATGAGAGTGGAATCGTCCGCAAACTTCACTTTGTTTTTCGCCACTTGATTGATTTGCACAAACCAATCTCTTCTTCCCGTCATATGCGTTGAACATCCAGAGTCTAAGTACCACTCCTCTTTGCCTTGAGTTCCATCACGAACCGAAATCATCACATTTTGTTCCGAACTCAAAACTGTCGCTTTTTCTGCACTGCTGCAGCTGCTGTCCCGCGACTTGCAGCTGCTGTCCAGCACCTCTGTCATGTCGTCACACTCATCGGTAATCATCATTAAGAGTGTGGCTTCATCATCCACCTCTTGCCTAGCAACCTTGGCTTCATCCCCTTTAGTTTCAAGCTGTTTAGCACCACACTTTGCTTGAAAATGCCCAAGTTTCTTACATTTCCAACATTGTATTTTGCTCATGTCTCTTGGTTTTCCACCTCTCGCGTTACTCCGATCACCATAACCGTTTGAGTTGCTGCTCTCACCCTTTTGTCCCTTCGAATGTTTAGGTTCACCATCGCCTTGCTTCCCTTTCGAAGGCCATTTCCCTTTCGAACCTTTACTCCTTTCATTGAAACGAACTTGCAAAGCTAACTCCGCCTTTGCCTTATCGCTTCCTCTCTCGTCCATTCTTTGTTCATGTGCTTCTAGGGAACTTTGAAGCTCATCCTTGCTCAGCGACGTAAGGTCCTTCGACTCTTCAATAGCAACCACAATGTTGTCGAATCTTGACGTCAACGAACGTAAGATTTTTGACACAACATTCTGCTCTAAGATCGTTTCCCCACACGACTTGATTTGATTCACTAAGCGCGTAATGGCGTCACATAATCGTTGATCGTTTCCTTCTCTTCCATTTGCGTTAACTCGAATTGCCTCTTGTGAGTTTGTAACCTCACAATCTTCTCCTTCGCAGCCCCAGCATATGCTTTCTCAAGAATTAACCAAGCTTGCTTAGCGGACTCGCAATCACCGACCTTTTCGAAATTATCACCATCGACACAAGAGTGTATCAAGAAGAGAGCTTTGTAATCTTTCTTCTTCTCTTCCCTGAAAGTGGCTTGATGTGCAGTTGTAGGTTCAGCCCCAAGTGGTGTGACACCATTGTTGACGATATCGAGAACTTCTTGATATCCAAACAAGACCTTCATTTGTTTAGACCACTTGTCGTAATTCTTCGAATCAAGAATCGGTAAATTGGATGGGATTCGATCATTGGTACTCATTGTTGCAGCGGAATCGGATCAGAACCAGTGCTCTTGATGCCAAATGTTGGAATATACAAATCAAATTAAGGTTTCTTTAATGGGGAAAATGATGAATTGAAGAAGATGAAGATTTAAAAGAATGAAAAGAAATAATAGAAGAGAGAGAGTAATTGAGGGTGAGATAGTGAATTGGCATTAACCACAACATAGGAGTAGTGAGCTCCTTATATAGTACAAGTTACAAAATGATTTGAATGATTTAAGACACCCTAAAACAAACAGAAAAACAGTTGGGCTTCAGTGTAACCGGTTACGGCAAACAGCGTAACCGGTTACGCAAACGCAACATCTACAGTGAATCTGTTTCACGGGTTCGTAACCGGTTACGGTAACAGGCGTAACCGGTTACGCCAATTGAAGTGTTAAAAACAGTAGTTTCAACAGAATAGTAAAATTCGCGGGATGACCATTAACCACCATGACCGAGATGGAAATGAGACGACGATTGTTGATTGTTGATTGCGATTGACGGTGGGGCAAAATCGCAAGTTCGTATTTAGGGTTGGACTGAAACGAGTAAAGGGACATGAAGAGAGAGAAGGAATAGAATAAATGAGATGAATCTTGCTACAATAGTATTACACTGGCAAAATAATAATTACAGACGGGCGTGTATGGTTACCCGCGGTTTCAGTTAATTGAATCGGGCCTGCCCACTTGAACCCAAACAAATTCGTGTTTTGGGCCCGCAGAACCGCAAAACCGTGTAAAACCGGCCCAATTTAGTTTTTTAGTTTCAGTTGATGCGGGTTGGACCGGTTTTCGGGTCCTTGTCCAGCCCTACCGGTGAGCATTGAAGCCAAATATTTTCACTATTTATCTGTGAGTATTTTAATGTGTTAATTCTTTATAACTTACATGCATTTTTAATAGATTTTTCTTGGTGTCCGAGAACATGTCTTCCTATTGAGTTTATTTTAATCAAAATTACTTTTATAGTGTCATACTTTTTATATTATGAGCACATAATTATTAAATTTATATAAAAAATAACCATAAAATTCGAAATTCGATCAAAAAAAATTATTTTTTAACAAAAATGGAAAATGTAAGAAAATATATTAAAAAACTATTTGTTTTACATGAATGTCACACAAACCAAAAGAAAATACCACATTGTCACATGTTGATAAAAAAACAAAATATCACCTTTTTCACTTTGGATTCGTCCAAGGACGATCATGGGATGTTTTTTCCCAGTTGAGGTTCGGTCGACCTTTAACTAGCTTTTTTTTCTTTTCGTTTTTTTATTTTAAATAATTAAATAATGTTTTTTATATTATTAATTAATTATTTAAATTTAATATAATATTTAAATATTAGTTTAATTATTATTTTTATTAAAAATATGTTAAATTAAATTAAATTATTATTTTATGATAAATTAATTAATAAGAAATTTAATTAAATAAAAGAATTTAATATAATAAAATATTGTCGGTGCTTGAATGACCGATCCGTTAAAATGAGTATACCAAAAAGACATAGGTTGGACAAACGTTTAATGTAAGCTAGACAATAGATGGTCCAACACATATATTATATTAATTTTTGTTGCCTATAAATAAGAATTTTTGCTCATTTGTTTTTAAGTGAGAACAAATGAACAAAACATTCTTATTTATAGGTAACAAAAAAATTAATAAAATATATATACTCAACTATCTATTGGCCGAACCTACACACAATGCTCATACAACCTATATGTTTTTGGTATACTCGTTTCAACGGATCGACCACTGAAGCACCAATCATATTATATTATATTAAATTAATTTATTTAATAAAATTTCTCATTAATTAATTTATTATAAAATAATAATTCAATTAAATTTTAAAATATTTCTTTATAAAGAAATAATTAAAATAATATTTAACTATTATATTAAATTTACATAATAGTTTAAATATTTAATTAATAATATTAATAAATTAAAAAACTTTATTTAAAATAAAAAAACAAAAATAAAGCTAGTTAAGGGTGGCGAACCTCTCTGTTCGACTCTAAACAGTAAAAATGACATTTTGGTATTTTTTTTTAACACGTGGCAATATGGTATTTTCTTTTGGTTTGTGTGGCAGTTTTGTTTAATTTCCATTCTTAAATCAATTTTGTACTGTACCTAACAAAACGCACTTGTGTACTTGTGTTGTATATCACTCTTTTAACACAAACTGTAGCAAACTTTCAACAAAACCCTATCGTCGCCGTCGTACCGGCGCCAGTTTCTCGCCGTCGTACCGGCGCCAGTTTCTCGCCGTCGTACCGGCGCCAGTTTCTCGCCGTTGTCATCTCTATCGTCGCCGTCGTACCGGCGCCAGTTTCTCGCCGTCGTCATCTCTACTCATCATCTCCGTTTCATCTCTCCGCCCACAACTATCTCAAGTCAGAACACAAATCTCCATCTTCACTCACTCTCACCTCATCTCCATTTCAAAATTTCGCGCCTCAATTTCATATCGGTTAGTTTCGTCGTTCTTCAATTTCCTCTTCTTCAATTCATGCCGAAATCTTGAATTTTTTTGGGTTTGTTCTTGTGTATTCTAGCAAGTTATTGTTCATACATTTCATAATATTTACTTTTCGGGGTTCAGATTGCACTGCACTTCCAAAAGAATTGGTTGTGCAGTCCCTGTTTTCATCAAAAGCAATCTTTAAAATTATCACGGTTTCGAAGTTCTGCTATGGCTGCTGATTCCTCTGTAATGTTCAACGGAAATGGAAATGGTGGTATCAACCCAATGCCTAACCTACAGAGGACTTACCAAGTGGTAGTGGCTGCCACCAAAGATATGGGCATTGGTAAGGATGGAAAGTTGCCATGGAGATTATCTACCGATCTCAAGTTTTTCAAAGAGATAACTACGACGACTAACGAATCCGGGAAGAAGAATGCCGTTGTTATGGGAAGAAAAACATGGGAGAGTATCCCTCTTCGGTTCAGGCCTCTTCCTGGTCGTCTTAATGTTGTTTTGACTCGCTCGGGTAGTTTTGATGTTAAAGCAGCGGAAGATGTTGTTGTATGTGGAAGTATGTCTACTGCATTGGAACTTTTAGCTGCTTCTCCTTACTGCACTTCAATTGAGAAAATATTTGTTATTGGGGGTGGTGAAATATTTAGGTATTTCGGTGTTTTGTCTTTCCTTGTTTCTTTTCAAGTTTAGTATTTTCTCGGTTATAGACTTACATATCGTTATTTTGGTGTATAGAGATGCTCTCAATGCACCTGAATGTGAAGCTATCCATATCACAGAAATTCACACAAGCATTGAGTGTGACACTTTTATGCCGCCAATTGATTTCACTGTATTTCGGCCATGGTACTCATCTTTTCCTAAGGTGGAAAACAACATCCGATATTCTTTCACCACTTATGTGCGTGTAAGAAGTTCTGTAGCAGAGTCCTTGAGTCAGAATACTGATTCACCTATTGATAATAAACCGGCTTCTAAAAAATTTGAGGTTCAAAACTTTTCTTTTCTTCCGAAAATAGTCTTTGAGAGGCATGAGGAGTACGGGTATCTTAATCTGGTTCAAGAAATCATATCTCAAGGTACCTCCAAAGGTGATAGGACAGGGACTGGAACCTTGTCAAAATTTGGTTGCCAGGTAAACTTTCAGTTAGTGTACTGTGGGTTGATGCAATTTATATGCTTACGTTGTATGTAATAATTCCACAGATGAGGTTCAATCTGCGCAGAGGCTTTCCTCTTCTAACAACCAAGGTATGTCAAAGATTATGGTTTAAGTTGTGTTAATCAACTGTGTAAAATAACATTTAATTTTAATGATAACTAATTTTTTTGTTCATTGATTTCCGGTCTTTATTGAGGAAGAGTTGCTTTTGTTATTTACTTATTTGTTTGCATAGCACTCTCGGTCTTTATTGGAGAAGAGGAATATCTATTTGTATATTTTGATAAAAAAGTTAAAGTGACATCTACATTTGATTGCTAGAGAGTATTTTGGCGTGGAGTTGTTGAAGAACTTCTTTGGTTTATCAGTAGCTCAACAAATGCCAAGGTATTATATCTTTTATCGAGCTTATCCATACACATATAAAATACTCAACTTTCTTAGTCACTATGGTGTATGGAACTGGGGTATTTTATGTTATCTGAGCTTTGGTTTGACAGAGGCAGAGCGCTATTGTGAGCATGCTATATAACCCATACTTATATTCACAGGTGTTACAGGAAAAAGGCATTCATATATGGGATGATAATGCATCCAGAGAATTCCTTGATAGGTGAACATGATTGTTAATTGTTGAAACTTTTAAATACAAAACTGTACACGTCTCTTCTTGTATTTACTGAGTGGCTTTACATTTATTACAGCATTGGTTTGTCAGAGAGGGAGGAGGGTGACTTAGGACCTGTTTATGGGTTTCAGTGGAGGCACTTTGGTGCCAGGTACTTGGATTTGTTATACATTTTTTCCAGTGGGTTAATAGACTACTTATGTTGTAATATGCTCTTTATTCCCCATCTTACCTTTTATAGGTATACTAACATGCATAATGACTATACCGGCCAAGGAGTTGATCAGCTTTTAGATGTTATCAACAAGATAAAGCATAATCCTGATGATAGACGGATCATTCTCTCTGCATGGAATCCAGCAGATCTTAAATTGATGGCACTTCCACCCTGCCACATGTCTGCACAGGTATGCAACTTTATTTGGGTTTCTGTTTGAAAATTCTCTCCATACCTCTAGTCTCCTATCCTAATAATTTACACTCTAAATTTTAAAATTTGCAGTTCTATGTAGCAAATGGGGAGTTATCATGTCAAATGAATCAGCGATCTGCTGATATGGGCCTGGGTGTGCCATTCAACATTGCATCTTATGCCCTCCTTACATGCATGATTGCTCATATTTGTGGTATGCAAACTTATCTAAGCATCTTCTATGGGCCAGACCAATAAGAGAAATTTCGGGGCAGATGGTCTTTGGATCTAATACTTGTCACATGATTTAATGAAATCAATTGACTCAGTCATTGGTGTTTTTAGTTGTTGATGAATTAGCTTGGGTGTTGTTGGACTTGGGATTCAAAATTTTATTGGGTTGATATCATAATATCTCTAAAGGTATCAAGAATTAATTTGAAATTGAAACCATCGATTCTTATATTATATTTTTTTCTTGTCAGACCTTGTTCCAGGTGATTTTATCCATGTTCTTGGGGATGCGCATGTTTATCAAACTCATGTGAGGCCTTTGCAGGAGCAGCTTCATAACCTGCCAAAACCTTTTCCAGTATGTGTAATGTTTAAGAAAATAATTTGCTTTTATGTAGTTAGGCACACTATTTGTTTTTACCATTTATTACTATAAATTTGTGCCCGGTTACTCGTTTACATGCTGACTAAACTGACTCCCATGCAGACTTTAAAAATCAATTCAATGAAGAAAGATATAGATTCTTTTGTGGCTACTGATTTCAAACTCATTGACTATGATCCTCACCAGAAGATTGAGATGAAGATGGCTGTTTAAAATAAGGGAGATCTTAGTCCCTACTTCAGGTTGTTTCTGCTATTTGAAATGAGGCAAGTATGCAATTTAGTTTTGTTGGGTGTTTGTTTATCATTAAGGTGATTCAGTTATTATAGAGTGTGGATCGGTGCTTTCTTTCTTATGGTCAATGAGCTCAGAGCCTTGGTGAGCATGCTTGCTCAAGTGTTGCATGACATGATAAATGCCACAGCTGAGTTTGCCACAGAGCATGGTGCTAGTTTCATTATACCTGTTAATTGCTGGTTTTGCAATAATCATCTACAAGTACATTATTAATTATCATCTGTTTGAAAGAATTATAGAGAATGCTTAGGCATCTGTGGTTCACTTTTTGTCTTACCTGTAACTTAATTATCATGTCAATTTTAAAACCTTGCATATTCAATGTTTCAGGCACAACAAATGGATTTAATTATGGAGTAACAGAAGTCATACCTATAGTTTAACAGAAATTGTGTACACCAGAACCCATCTTGAGAATGGATTCACATGTGCCCATCTTGAGAATGGATTCACATGTTCAACTGGATTTGGAAGCATAGGTAGTTATTATTAGGAAGTGTTTCAATGGGAGCTATAGAGCATAGGGTTAAGACATTTCTATTTCCCCAAAAGTACTAACTAGTAACTAATGAGCTTTAAAGCCGTTTGCCAAATGCTTTAATTTTTATGCTAGTTAATCTGAAAGAGACAAAAATGTCGCCCAAAACAACTCCATTTTATGAAGTAGTGGGTATGTATGATATTGGTCAAGTGTCATGAATTGAAAATTATTTATCTAATGATAAATAAGAAAATCTATAATGTGAAAATTGTTAAAAGTTTTAACAATTTTCACATTATATTTTTTAAAACACATTAAATATTTCCACTAAAGCAAATGTAGGGCTTATTTGAATGAGTTTTTGTTTTTACAAAATTATTTTATAAATCAATAAATCAATTTTATATAACTGTTTCAAAGAATAAAATAAATTAACACATGTTAGGAAATCTTATTGAAAATTGTTTTGAAGATGAGGAAATGAAAAACATGTTTGATAGATGTATTTCTAAAATTACTTTAAATTTTTTTATTAAAAGAAATTGTATTATTTGTATTTCCGTTTTTATAATAATTTTTTTTTTATATATTTTAGTTTGATCTAGATATAGTTCAAAATATTTTTTGTATAATACTCATCATATGAAATTCATAATATATTTTGAGAATTTTAAAAAAATATATATTCTGAATATTTACATTTATATATGTGGGGTGGATATTCGAATAATTATATTAACATCGAATCCCTCTATTCTATTATATATATATATATATATATATATATATATATATATATATATATATATATATATATATATATATATATATATATATATATATATATATATATATATATATATATTAAATGAACATACAATATTAATTAGGTTAAATTATAATTTTAATATTTTTATTATAGTCTATTCACAAAATCAGTTGTGGAGTTTTATTTCTAAACAGTTTTAACCCTTTTATGATTTCTAATAAATAAAATGAAAATTTTTAATTTTTTTTAAATGATTACATATTTTGAGTGACTTGTAAACAGCTCATCTCATTTTACATGTCATATTTTCTTTATATTTTTTTAATAAAGATAAATTATTAAATTATATTTTCTTTATATTTATTTATTCAAACTAAAACGAATAAAAAATTAATAAAATACTAAATCAATATAAAACCGACCCAAAAAATATCCAAATGACCCAAATAAATTTTGCATGTTTTTGTTTTGAGTTAAATATATTTTTGATTCCTATAAAATTACCAAAATTGAGTTTTTACTCCTTATAAAAAAAGTCATATTTTAGGCCATATAAAATTATTTATGCACGTAGTTTTAGTCCCTCTAGAAGGACTAAAACGTCATGCAAAAGTAGTTTTATAAGAACTAAAATATGACATTTTTTTATAGAGATTAAAGGTGTATAAGCTTTTTTAACATTACATTGTTTACACAAAATATTAAATTACATTATTACAACAAATGCAATGTTATCATAGTAACCGTTGTTCTTAGAGATTAACACATCTTTGCTCTAATCCATATCCTGTTGGATACATTTTATGCTTATTATTTTAAATTTTTATGGACCGCATGCAATCAACTTTTAAAGAGCTATTTGCTCCAAGTAAAGAAATTTTAGTTACAAACATTGATTTTTTTTCACTTGCAATCCATCATTGAGAACTTTTTCAAGTTTTTTTAAGTTTCGAAATTTAATTATCTTGAGCAAATGTTATCAAGGCAAATACTTTTTCAAGAAAGATATATAGTGGTGGATATAGATACTTTGTTGTGGATTAATGTCTTGACAATATCTTGTGTTGTTCCTTTAAAAATGTAGGGTAGAAATTCGTTGTTGTAGTTGTGTAACATATTCCTTTGGTTGTTAAAAAAATCGAGGGAAAACATATTTTCTATTTTAAGTAGAAAAATAAAATAATAAACCCCTCGATTTTAGAATAAAACAGAGGTGAATAATATCAATTTTTTAATTATTATATTGTTTACACAATATATTAAAAAAAAAATCCAGATTCATTATCATCGCTGCAATTTCAGATTTTGTTGCATATATCTTTTTAAAGATTGAATAACCTTCTTTGCTTAACCTTAAAGGATGAATGATTTTCGCACTTCCAATCTATCATAAGAAACTTTTCCAACACTTTAACGGATCTTTAACATAGAGTTGTTCCAAAATTACAACATCAACACCATTGTGTGAGATAGATTGCAAGGATAGAAAAAACATTTTGTTCAAAGTAGAAGAACATTGAAGATTTTTTCAATCTTTCAATCCATCACAAAGAATGATGCATACTAGTTTGGGACGACAACATATAAATTAGAATTAGGGTAAAATCTATTTACCGAGTGCTTTTATAGTAAAATTTGATTATGTTATCCATTGATTTTTAAGGAAACCGAAGGGATAAATCATTAAATATTCACTTATAAACTAATAAAAACATAAACTGTAATATCCGAGATTCGAAGCGTGTCCTAATTTACTTTTTCCGTATGTTATTTTTATTTTTATAAAAAAAAAATACTTAGCATAATACCTCTCATAAAAAACGTTATTTATTGTAGTGTTGGATCTTAATATATTTTATAGGGGAATTCATAATAATTACAAAAACAGTGATTCAAAACTTAAAATTTCAAATAAGAAAATTATACATGACATAAAACTTTATGAATATAATAATAATTGCAACACCATTTTATTGAATTAAAATAGTAAATATTTCAATGGATTAAACTCTTTGGTGATGAATAATACCTTCAAATACGTTTAGTAATGTGCATGACTAAATTAGGCACTTCCAATTTCTCAACTCCATCAAGTTGAATAATCTTGTTCTTGAACCTATTGAATAGTTCATCCATGATTTCTTCTCCAAACTCTGACTTCAAAATTGGTTCAGCAACAGCCCTTATAAATGTTGCAACTCCCTCAGCTCTTGTATCTCCATCCTCATCATCAATCACATCAATGGTTTTCACCCAATCTGTTGTAATTGTCTCCAAACTTTGAACATCAAAAGAACCTTCTTCTTCAATCACTTTCCTAATCTCCTCAGACGTAGGACAATAAGATGGTATGTTAAATGAGTCCAATTTTTTCTTCTCCATCAATTTCTGCATGTAAAAGTAATACATATATGAATAAGCTACAAATTCACATGCAAATTAATCATTAATCATGTATATAGTATCTTGATTGTCCGTAAATCTTAGTTCAAATCGTAGAAGCCGATTTATTAGGTTGGACGCTACCAGAGTTTGAACCTTGATACTCTCAGTTGTATACTTGATTTTTTAAGTAGTTATTAACACTTCGCCTGCAAACCAAAACAAAAATATTTAATATCTTGATAAAATATACCTCTGTGGCCATGTCATTGAGTGCCATGCCAATCACAACCCATGCATTTATCAGTTCATTTAGTTCATCTCTACCAATAAGTGTTAGGACCATAGCACCACCTGGAAGCAGTTCAAACGAACGTGACCTCAAAAATAATGTGAAGTCTTGTTGAAATTGTGCATGGTATGCTTTGTGCACTGCTGGAGGACTTGTCCTTGTTAGGTAGATAGCACCTTTGTTCAATGGTTCTAAAGCATCTTGCAACACTTCTGGAGTCTGTTACCAAACCATATAGTTGTGAATTTTTAGTTTTGAAATTAAAATGCTTTCAACAAAAATAGAGTTGATTCCATATTATATAGTAGTTGATTCAATTCCTCAAAAATGGGTATGGTGAAGAATCGAGATTGAAATTGTAAAACCGGTCGAAAATCGATCAAAAATCAGTCAAGAATAAAAAAATCAGTGGTCAAGAATTGAAACATGATAAATGATTTCGTTGTAAATCAAAAAGTTGCTCAATCTATTTTTTTTTTCTTTCTTCTTCAATCATTACCATAGAAAAATTAATTTGATGAATGAAAGTGGATTTTATATAATAATTCAAAATATACAGTAGGTTATTAAAATAAAAGTCTTGAACTTATATAACTTATAGACCAATTATTTTTAATTTTGAAATTTTGCTTATCTTCATTTATAAAAGTTAAAATTAATTAGTACTTTATCATAGAATAAACTGCATTTTCTGAACACAAGAAAGGGAGGTTCACAATTTTTTACATATTTTTGTGTTTTTTTTTGTTTATTGATAATTTTTAAATATTTTTAACAATAAAACATAAAATTTTAAAAATATAGAAGGTTATAAGAAATAAATAAACTATTAAATAATTATCACAATAATTTAATTGAAATATATTGACAGTGTAACGAAGTTTTACACCGTTAATGAATCACAATTATTAAACATCTATAGTTACATATAAAATAGTATTTATAAATGATTGTGATGTCCAGACTGTATAAAATATTTTACATTGGTAGTGCATAGTAATTATTTTATACGATTTAAGAATATAATTATTCTCGTGCATTACTATTTATATATATATATATATATATATATATATATATATATATATATATATATATATATATATATATATATATATATATATATATATATAAAATTTATTTATTTATTTATAACCGATTCAATCTAAGTCCAATCTCAATCTAATCATAAAACCATGAACCCGAGAGTACACCGATTTAATGTACATATGATAAAATGAAACCCTTGTCATCAAATGTAATGTACCTTAGAAAGCCAGTGAAGACTATAGGAGGAATGAAAAAAGTGAATGGAATGGTTAGGAAAGAGTCTTCCATAAAAAGACCCTGGTGTTCCACTAAAGAAACATGGACTAAACTTGTGTCCTTTCTCTTGTTCAAGTCTTTTATAAAAATCAGGTAGTGACTTAAAAGTAGTATTGAAGTCATTGAGAAAAAACTGAAACATGGGTGTTTCATGACTCATGTTTTGGCTCACTGCATCAATGGTGTTCATTATATTAGATGCAACCAAAAGTGCATTTGGACCTGATGAACAACCTAAGTCAGCCACTTTCAAACAGTTTGGAAAAATGTCACAATATAGTCTCATTATACTTTCTTCAAGGATGTGTTTGGCAGTCAGAATCACCTTTTTCTGCATGCAAAAATTAATCAGGACTTGTTGAATTAGGGCAAGATTAGATAGATTAATTAATTATTATTTATTACCTGAAATGTCGAGTTACTTGCGTAACTTGTTTCTCCTTCACCTCCATTCATATGAAGGACTTGTTCAACTGCCATTGCTAAAGAAAATAAATGTTCGTGAATGAGAAGCACGTACTGCATTCCTTTTATAACAGCAACCCGTCGTCAAAGTAGTGCTTGATGAAATTTTCTCTTCCCTCATATATGCTTCTTAATTAAATTCATGCATCTATTTAATTTTGAGAAAAACGACCAGGTTCACAAATGAGGCGGTTATTTAGTTTTGATGACAGGACAAGGTTATGTTAAAATTGCTAAATAGCATTACTCATTCTTAAAGGGAAATGCTTAATGTTAAGAAAATATCTAAATAAGAAAGACAAGAATAGATCTCAACCATTCAATATCACAACCACCCCATGATTCCTATTAAAAAAGGAAATTAAATTAAAAATAAATTAAAAAACATCAACTAAATTAATGATACATGTACATTCTTGTGTTTCTTATTCAAATTCATTCGTACTAAATAGCATTACTCATTCTTAAATATAGCTAGTAGAAGATCCGTAGATCCGTGCGTTCGCACGGGTAATTTTATCTATATCTTAAATTATTTGATAATTTTAAAAAATTATGAATTAAAATTATGAATTTTTTTAAAAAATTTTCAATTACCTTTTCCAAAACAACTCTTATATTATTGGAAAATGGTGGTTAGGGAATTTGTACAAATAAAAATGGAAAAGAAAAAAGTATTATGTTGCTGTTTGGAGTTTGTCATAAAATGAAAGAATGATTATTCTAGTCAATTTGGACTCCTCTAGTTAGTTAAGCATTAAATATGAGGAACATCCATTCACCAAATCTTGTATACTTCTAAAGAATGGACACATACCTATAAGACCACCACCTATCTTCTATATAGAGTAGAACCATATCAAACCTTTTGTTGTATCATTGTCTGCTTAATCAGAAAGAGATGTGCACACCAATACAGACACATGCAACATTGTAACATTGACCAGCATAGCCTCAACCCTCAATTATGTGTACTGCATTAGCACATTAGTTTTGTCCTTTTCTACTTCTTGTTTCAATATATTTAAGCATTAGTTTTATCCTCTAATTAGTTAAGCATTAAATATGAGGAACATCCATTCACCAAATTTTGTATACTTTTAAAGAGTGGACACATACCTAAGACCACCATCTATCTTCTATATAGAGTAGAAGCCATACCAAACCTTTTGTTGTATCATTGTCTGCTTAATCTGAAAGAGATGTGCACATCAGTACAGACACATGCAACATTGTGACATTGACCAACATAGCCTCAACCCTCAATTATGTGTACTACATTAGCACATTAGTTTTGTCCTTTTCTGCTTCTTGTTTCAATATATTTGCTTCTTGATTCACACACACACTCACATCACTTCTATATGGCATATAAAATGGAAGATATGTAGCACAAAAGTGAGCAACCATCATTTATAGAACCTATAAGCTTCAGAAATGGGTTCATCTTGACCATGTTAAAACATTTGAGCTGAAATGTTTCCTGTCTTTCAGAGATGAAATTGATGGTTTCTCAGATCTTGACCAGTCTTCTGACTATCCTTTAGAGTTTTGCATGTCTATAAAATTTCAGTGAACATTTGCAAAACTCTTGAGTCAAACATTGTTAGAAGCAAAAATCTTATACCATGTATGGGGCAGGTCTTATGAAAATAGATATATCAAAATCATATTCACTTCTTTCCCTTTGTCAGAAATCAAAAAGACTTTAACAAAATAACCAAAAAGATAAAACTTCATTGATTAAATAATAAAGTACATAATTTATGGAAATAAATATAGATTATAACACGCTTTCCCAAGACAATAGGATAAAAGAGAGAAACGTTTATTAATGAATAAAAAAAGGTACAAGATGAGAACAAATAAACGAAACAATCAACAAGAAGAAACTACAGAAGAATTCAGTCAACATAGTCAAACATCTAGCATTATTCTTTAACTAAAGATCATCACACATTTCATTGTTGACCCTATCAACTATCCGTGCTTGTATGAAAAGCTCAGACAACACTCTTCCATAAGGAATGAGAAAGATTGTCTAGTTTCTAGAGGTCAGAATTGCTTCCTTGAGATAGTTAAAGATGATCTTTGGAAGGTGATAAGTGCCAAAATATAGTTATTTTGCTTATGTAAATAGTGGCACTTATCGATACTTTGTTAATACCATTTGAATAATTCTCCGTTTTAGTGTAATTTTGTGTACCTTGTGAATTTATGTAAATACATATACTCTTATACCGTTTGATAGTTTTTGTATCTTTTTGTAGGTGTTTTTGCGTATTTGGAGCCTTGAGGAATAAAGTGTCGAAGACATGGCTGCAAACACAAGTTTTGGAATAAGGGAAGAATTTTCTGGTGTAGCGTGCTACACGCGCTAGTCCGCGCTTAGCGTGGCCTGAGAGTTTTTTAGAAGTTTTGACAGTCTTCACCACGCGACGCGCGGCCTGGAGGGCGTGACTTGCTCTAAGGTTGTTTAAGTTTTTAGTGAAGGCGCACTACGCGCATTGGACCGCGCTTAGCGCGCTCTACGTATTTTTGTTTTTCTATTTATAGACAGCTTTGTTTTTAGTTAGGGCTATCATCTCTTCTTTGACAAAGTTGAGCTCTGATCCATTCTTTGTAGTTTAGAGGTTCAAGCAACACTATTGGGTGATTCATCATGTCAATTAAATGCGAGTGGTCTTCGATTGTGCCGAAAGCTCGAGAAGTTTCCATTTGTTGTTGTTGTTGTTCTTCTTCTTCTTCCCTGTAACCTGTGAATACAAGATCACACTCACAAAGATGTTTTTGATTCATGGCAAACTCAACAAGCATACAAGTAACAAGGCACAAGCAGAAGAACTCAAAAGAAAAGCAAGCATTGGTTACTTATAACAGAGCAGGTCGACCTACTATGCATATAGGTCGACTCAACACAAGCAAAACAAGAAAAATGCAGAAAAGTGATAACACGAAAACGTATCACATATTTGGCTTGATTTACATACATTATTTCCCTATTTTATCTTAATTATGTTGCTTTATATTGGTATTATGCTGGTATTTTCATTGTTTTAGGTTTTATGTTCGTTTTGAGGACTATTTGTGAAAAGGAAAGAAATGGAGCTAAAATCACTACTATTTGTGCCTAAAAGATGAAAAATGGTGCTGAAATGAAAAGGGGGTGAAAACAAGGCTCAACCATGCTAAAGGAAACCCAAAGGCCCAAAGAGACAAAGTCAGCCCACGAAGTAATCAATTGTGCGTGGCCCAAATCACACAAGCAACTGGAGACGCACGTCTCCAACGATCCATGCCACGTCACCAATGAGGAGACGCCCGTCTCCAGCTCCTCCTACATTTCCTCCACTTGAGACGCACGTCTCAAGTCGTGTGCTGGGTCACCCTGAAGAAGTGGAGACGCACGTCTCCAAGGAGTTCCCTATTTCCACGCATTCCAACAGCAGAAGCTCCCCTATAAATAGAAGCAGTCACCTCAGTTCTCAGTGTGCAATTTCCGGCCAACGAAGTGCTGCCGGAATTGTACCGTGCTTATTATTTTCTTCCTTGTTTTAATTTCCGTCCGTTTAAATTCTGAAGAACGATCCAGCCAACTTGTGGTGGAAGTTCAGTACTCGAAGATTCAATTGCAATTTACATTATTCAGGTTTATTATTTACTGCCTTTATTTATATTTATTGCATGATATATTATATGCCAATTAATATGCCTAATATTATGAACCGAATTTATTTATGCATGTTTAACCATATTAATATGTCTGGCTAATTTATTTAGATGTCGGTATGTAAAGTAAGTTAACCGTGGGATCCGAAATAAATTGGCTTAATTATATTTTATTAAATATCACTTGTTTTTGGTTTGTATGTCTAATTTAATTAGTAAGTCTTAAAACCAATAGAGCGAAAGTTTGAGGGGTTAAGACGGTCAAAGGTTAAAATCAATAGAGCGAAAGTTTGAGATCTTTAACTGGATAGTAGACATAGGACATTAGTTTTAAGGATGGCGAAAGCGTATTAAAACTAATTAGAACTTATTTATTTCCAAAAAGTGTTTTTACACCCGAGCGGGATGGCGAAAGCGTACGTTAGGGGTATTAGCATGTTCCGAGTCAACAGAGCGAAAGTTTGAGATTAGAAGATTTAAATAGATAACGACTTCATAAGACAAGCATTTTATTAACTATGTTGTTTTCAAAAAGCGTTTCTAAATCTGGTGGGATGGCGAAAGCGTACATTAAGAGTTAGGATCGTAGTCTGAATCAATAGAGCGAGAGTTTGAGAGGAGGACTTTTAGATAACATAGTTAGTAAAGATCTTTGATTTAATTAGAATCTGGCCAATGGAACTTCGAATCACCTAAGTTAGATGAAATACATACTGATATCCGTTTGTTATTATATTTTATTTAGATTTAGGACTTTAGTTTCCTCAATTATAAAAAAACCCCAAATATCATTAGCCTTAGCTTTACATAGTAACTTTAGATAACGGTAGGTCGATTTATAGTCCCTGTGGATTCGATATCTTTTAAAACTACACGACACGACTGTGCACTTGCAGTTATCCCGACTAATAGACACGCAAAGTCGCGATCAAGTTTTTGGCGCCGTTGCCGGGGACTATTCAAGTCGATATCGTAACTCGTTGTTACACCGTAGAGACTAAGGCATTTTTTTTTTCTTTTCATTTACTACTATGTATCACCCAAACTTTTTCTACAACTCCCAACAACAGTATTTCGAGGGATACCCAGAATCCCATAAATCCGACCTCGAAATACTGTTGGAAAATTTCAATGCGTCGCAAACTCATTCTCACCCAAGTCACCTCTGTAACTCCCGATCTCAACATTTCGAGGAACCACAAGAAACCTACAATCCAAACCTCGAAACATTAATTGGGGATTACAATTCGACACTAGCTTATACTCAACCGAATTCCCTCTATAATCACCAATCCCAACATTTTGAGGAACCACAAGAATTTTATTCCAACCAAACCTATCCTCAACCGAATTTCCTCTACGATCACCACAATCAATATTTCGAGGAGTCGCCAGAATCCCATAAATCCGACCTCGAAATAATAATGGAAAATTTTAATGAAACATCTATGATGACAAGGCACTTTGTGGAAACACAAAATGCGACGCTAACCTACTTCGAGGAACCACAAGAATCCTATAACTCTAACCTTGAAGCATCAATAGAGGATTTCAATACAACGCAAACTTATCATCAACCGAATTTCCTCTACGATCACCACGCCCAACATTTCGAGGAGTCGCAAGATTATCATAAATCCAACCTCGAGATCTTAATGGAGGAATTCATTAAAACACAAACTCTCTCTAGGATAGAATCTATGATGACGAAGCACCTTGAGGAAACACAAAATGAAACGCTAACTCCCTTTGAAGAACCTCAAGAATCCCATAATTTTAACTTCGAAATATCAATGGAGGATTCCGACGAGACGCTAACTCACTCTAGATTAGAAGCCATGATGGAGCACTTTGTAGAAACCCAAACCGTCCAAAACCAAGAGTTTATCAAACAAAGTATTCAGAACAATGAAACCCTTAGGCAACTGACAACTATGGTTGAATCCCTCGCGACTCACAACATGGCGTTAGATACTCAAATCGCCCAACTTGAACAAAAGCCACTAGGAGACTTACTTGAGGAGTATATTGGCACAACCATTAGTGAAGAACAAATTGAAATGCCTGAGGAGAGTGATAATGAGATTGAGGAGAGTGATTATCAGATTGAGAAGAGTGATAATGTGGTTGAAGAGATTTCTAGTGAGAAAAGAGTGGAGATTGAGAAAAATCCACCAACACCAACTGAAAGGGAGGTTGTAGAAGAGGTAGAGAAGGAAGCACCTATAGTTGTTCCTCTTCCCTATACCCCACCGATTTCTTTCCCGCAAAGTTTTGTGGAAGCTAAGGTAGACTCCAAATCCATAATGTATGTGAAGATATTGGAAAATATCCACACTAATGCACCCTTATTTGAAGTCTTGCATAAAAAGAGAAATTTAGACGACCATGAAACTAAGGATATCATTAGTGATAAGAGGGTAAGGTTAACCTTTGAGGTGGTGGATAATATCACTGAGCCCGATCTCGAAAAGCTGATACTTAGGATCGATCCAGAACCGCCACCACGATTTCAAAAGAATGAACCACCCCACAGAAGAAAGAAAAGAAAAGGTGAGGGATATGTGAGATGGCTTGATAAGTGGCCATGGAAAACGAGGTTTGTTAAAAGTTCAACTGAGGAGTCATTCTCAAGAGAACCACCTTGAGTGCTTGCACTCTTAAGCCGTCGAGCTATCGACGTTAAACAAAGCGCTGCGTGGGAGGCAACCCACGAGTTTTCAGTTTAATGTTTTTCTTTTATTGTTTGACTTTGCAGATAATAAAGATATGGATCACCTGTCACGTCTCGATCATATCTAGGCGAAAAACCTATAGATGATCATCTCAAAGATGAGAGGGTCTCCACGCACATTCCTACGAGTGTTGCTGCTGGTGGTGACATAAATTGATGAGTATGATAAGAGAAGGTATTTCCTCCGGACGCGGAGTGGATTTGGTCGTGATAGCCTGCCGGTAGCATCCATACAGGTTCTGTTTTTCCTTTTTCACCTTTTATCAAAACATTGAGGACAATGTTTGGTTTAAGTGTGGGGGAGAAGCTTTACCGCTTTCATTTGTTTCTTTATTGTTTTCTAGTTATGTTGTCAAGTATTTATATATGATTTTCTGTTGTTATCAAATTCCCCAAAAATTTGAAAAATTTCAACCTCCAACAAAAATTTGAATTTTGACGCATGGCATACACACTCTGAAAGTATATAGGTTGTCACATTTTAGGCATTGTTAGAAAGACTTGGAGATGTTTCAACAACATCGATACCGTCTTGACACCCTAAACCTCCTCATTATGTGATATCAATTTGGATGCCCATTATGCCGAGACCTTAGGCTCAAGTTTTCAAAGTAGCTCTTAAGTAGTTTATATTAGCAGTCGGCACCATCTTAAGCACAAACTACGTAGGGAGTCGATGAATATAAGTGAATGATCCTGTTTTTAATAGATAAATGATTTGATTGAAAAATAACCCTCTAAGTTAGGTGACCCTCACCCGGTCATTTAGCCCAACGGTTGTTACGTATATAAGGATTTAATAATTAGCACCCACTGTTGGTTGGCCTAGAGGTCACTGGTACTAGGCTTGGTAGGGTGGACTACGGTCCGATCCCCCGCAACCGCAGTTGGGAAATATGGGGCTTCGCCATTTAAAAAAACCAGAACCCCGTGCTAAAGAAAAGAAAAGGATCATAGTCGCTAACCGATTTCCCCTACTATGTGAGTGTACGGATAACGGGCTTAATGTGATTGCGCTTGAATGAAAAGAGTGAAAGGAGAAAACGAGAGATATAGGTTGAGTTATAATGGCATAATTCGAATTGGTTTGTATAAGGAGGGGGTTTTTGAACATTGTGTCGTTACGGTATCCTTGGTGTTGATATCTATTTCCTATCGATGTAACATTTGCCTAACACAAATATGATTAGGAGTTGTGTCATGCCCTTGTTTCGAATCTTGCTTAATCATTTTCTTTTACCGTGTGGTTGATTGCTTGAGGACAAGCAATGGTTTAAGTGTGGGGGTATTTGATAACACGAAAACGTATCACATATTTGGCTTGATTTACATACATTATTTCCCTATTTTATCTTAATTATGTTGCTTTATATTGGTATTATGCTGGTATTTTCATTGTTTTAGGTTTTATGTTCGTTTTGAGGACTATTTGTGAAAAGGAAAGAAATGGAGCTAAAATCACTACTATTTGTGCCTAAAAGATGAAAAATGGTGCTGAAATGAAAAGGGGGTGAAAACAAGGCTCAACCATGCTAAAGGAAACCCAAAGGCCCAAAGAGACAAAGTCAGCCCACGAAGTAATCAATTGTGCGTGGCCCAAATCACACAAGCAACTGGAGACGCACGTCTCCAACGATCCATGCCACGTCACCAATGAGGAGACGCCCGTCTCCAGCTCCTCCTACATTTCCTCCACTTGAGACGCACGTCTCAAGTCGTGTGCTGGGTCACCCTGAAGAAGTGGAGACGCACGTCTCCAAGGAGTTCCCTATTTCCATGCATTCCAACAGCAGAAGCTCCCCTATAAATAGAAGCAGTCACCTCAGTTCTCAGTGTGCAATTTCCGGCCAACGAAGTGCTGCCGGAATTGTACCGTGCTTATTATTTTCTTCCTTGTTTTAATTTCCGTCCGTTTAAATTCTGAAGAACGATCCAGCCAACTTGTGGTGGAAGTTCAGTACTCGAAGATTCAATTGCAATTTACATTATTCAGGTTTATTATTTACTGCCTTTATTTATATTTATTGCATGATATATTATATGCCAATTAATATGCCTAATATTATGAACCGAATTTATTTATGCATGTTTAACCATATTAATATGTCTGGCTAATTTATTTAGATGTCGGTATGTAAAGTAAGTTAACCGTGGGATCCGAAATAAATTGGCTTAATTATATTTTATTAAATATCACTTGTTTTTGGTTTGTATGTCTAATTTAATTAGTAAGTCTTAAAACCAATAGAGCGAAAGTTTGAGGGGTTAAGACGGTCAAAGGTTAAAATCAATAGAGCGAAAGTTTGAGATCTTTAACTGGATAGTAGACATAGGACATTAGTTTTAAGGATGGCGAAAGCGTATTAAAACTAATTAGAACTTATTTATTTCCAAAAAGTGTTTTTACACCCGAGCGGGATGGCGAAAGCGTACGTTAGGGGTATTAGCATGTTCCGAGTCAACAGAGCGAAAGTTTGAGATTAGGAGATTTAAATAGATAACGACTTCATAAGACAAGCATTTTATTAACTATGTTGTTTTCAAAAAGCGTTTCTAAATCTGGTGGGATGGCGAAAGCGTACATTAAGAGTTAGGATCGTAGTCTGAATCAATAGAGCGAGAGTTTGAGAGGAGGACTTTTAGATAACATAGTTAGTAAAGATCTTTGATTTAATTAGAATCTGGCCAATGGAACTTCGAATCACCTAAGTTAGATGAAATACATACTGATATCCGTTTGTTATTATATTTTATTTAGATTTAGGACTTTAGTTTCCTCAATTATAAAAAAACCCCAAATATCATTAGCCTTAGCTTTACATAGTAACTTTAGATAACGGTAGGTCGATTTATAGTCCCTGTGGATTCGATATCTTTTAAAACTACACGACACGACTGTGCACTTGCAGTTATCCCGACTAATAGACACGCAAAGTCGCGATCAAAAAGCAGCAGCTAGGTCGACCTACTGTCAACCCAAGTCGACCTAAAAATGGAGAAAATTTCATACACTTCTGTTAGGTCGACCCACACATCAACTAGGTCGACCAAATCTGAGAAAAATTCCCCAAAACGCATCTGAAGTGGATTCTGGTCGACCTACTCCTTCAACAGGTCGACCTAACTGGGAACAAATAACATCCAAAGGATATGCAGCCCTGTTAAGTCGACCTAAGCACCACAAGAGGTCGACCTATCTGATCAAAAAGAATAAGCAGCTCTGTTAGGTCGACCTAAGCATCACAAGAGGTCGACCTATCTGATAAAAAATGCCAGAATTTTTGGTTTTCTCTGCATCAACTGAAAAGCTCTCATATATATTGTCCAAGGTTCAATTATTGAAAAAAAACACCAACGACTGAAAGATACACAAAGGCTTCTCATCTTCGTTCTTCGTCATCTCCAACACAATTACACATAATCATTCTTGCGTTGAGGGTTAGTGATCGAGTTCGATAACGTCCATGGAACGGAATTGAAGATTCCTAGTGGGTGAAGATTTGTGGATTTTTGGTGAATAAAATCTGCGGGTTTTGTCCTCCAAGATAGGTGTTTCTTGGGGGTTTTTATCAAGAGTTTTCATCGAGGATTCGGCTGAGTGTGACGATTGAGGGACAAGGGTTCAAGCAATTCAAGACACTGCAGAAAGGAATCAAAGTGAAACTCTTGGATCACCTTGATCTTGCTCAAGATTAAGGGGGAAGAAGATTCAAAGGATCGACATAATTGGTTTATCGTTTATCGCTTTGTTTTCTTCTTTGTATATACTACTTTCAACATTAATGGAAGATTTCCCAATTTCAATTTGGAATTGGGGGCAGACGTAGTCGTAGCGAGGACGATCGACGAACTGCCTAAACAAATATCGTGTTCTTGTCGCTTTTACCTTTTAAATTTACGTTCTGTTCATATTTGGTTATAATAGCAAATTGATCAACGATTCGAGTGTTAAGATTGTGAATTAAGAACTTATATAAACATCACAATCCATCACACATTGAATCACCATCAATTTGATCATTATCACCAAGTGTTTGTGTTTTTGCTTATTTCACCATTGCTGCATTGCAAACGTCGTTCATCATATAAGAAGTTAATTGATTTTCAATAGAGCGACGTATTGATTCTATAGTGTATTCTCTTATCGTTTATCTCAAGCTGGTTAGTGGTTTTAACACATATACAATCGTTTCAATAGTGGTTCGGAATAGACGCGAGTCGATTCAGAATCACTTCCGCTTAAAGTTCAACTAATTCCACAAAACTGTGTAAGATCTATTCACCCCCTCTAGATCCTAAGGCCAGCGTCTAACATAACCCATTCCAATGGTGGGGTTTGTATGTAGATTTTTCCTCTCTTGTATGTACATTTGTCAATCTTGGGATCGTTTATATATTTGCTTTACAATTCTTTATTATTGTTCTTAATCTTTTTGCTTAAATACTTCGGGTTTGTGTTGTTGTAGAAATAGACATCACGAATCTTGATTAGGAATGATAACTATTAGTTTCTAAACTCTAGACATAGATTTAGGGCTAATAATCGTAATGTGTATCGAGTTTAATGCCTTCGTGTTGTTTGTGTCGGTAGAGAAATCGTCGATGTGAACGATATGGTTGAGCTCTCGTCGGTGTTGCAGAAATGGGCACTGATGTTGCATCTTGAGCGATGCTCGATGATTTTGATGCGTATTGTGAATGTTGAACGATAGATCTTCAGATTTAAGTATTCGATGGGTAGAGTAGAAATATGATTCCAGAATGAATTCTCTTAAGCTACAATAGATTGTTTATATGCTTTTATGTACTTTTCCTGCATTTTACTTTCCGTAACCCAATCATGAAACTTAGAACGTGAGATAGTTAAACAATAGTTTTTCTCTACCAATCTCTGTGGACTACGATACGATATAACCTATATCGTATCAGATGATATAGGTTATATCGTATCGTAGTCCATAGAGATTGGTAGAGAAAAACTATCGTTCAACTATCTCACGTTATAAGTTTCACAAATATGTCCATATCGTATATTTTGTGCATATTCTCATACTTGTTTATTTTTGTTTATTGATACCATATTTATGTTTTCATACTTGTACATGTTTGTGTGTTTGAATTTTGTTCCTCTTCACTTTTGTTATTTAGCAAGGTGAAGTTGGCTAAACAAATTGAACTCGGATAGTTCGTAAATTCTAAATCTTCACTTTTCAATTTGTTTAGCCAATTAAGTATTTTGTAAATATTGCATTTTAAGTGTTTGGTCAGGACGCTTTCTTTAGGTTACGTTGAGGAGAGAACATTTGCATGTCGTAGGGGAAGTTGCTACTGTGCGCAATAAAGGCGTCGAGCTAACGACGTAAAACAAGCGCTTGTTGGGAGGCACCCCAACGGTTGTAAATTTTGTTTAATTTTTCAGTAAATGAGTTGTATAGGTGAGAAGTGGAGAGTAGTTGGAATTGCATTGTTGTTGTACTGTTTTTTCCCAACTGGTATAACGCGCTTTGCGCGCTAGTCGGTGCGTCGCGCGTCCTGTAACTTTTTGCCAGTGAATTATTTTTAATGGTTCACTTGGCTAGCCTTTTTCCCACATTCACCAAGCCTTTATAGTATAGAATTTTATAGTTTTATTTTTAATTCTTTTGTTTGTGTTTAGACTCAAATTATGGCCCGATTACTTGGAGTCGCATTTGGTAATTCTCCGATTTTGATTGATTCAACATGCCGGTTGTGCGGTAATGATTGTTCAATTTTGTACGTTGCAAGGTACTCGTTTATCGCTTTCTATAGTGTCGTACCCCCAAATTTTCCCTCATATATTTGCAAATGCCACTTTATTGCGAGTTCGAAGTCATGGGTTCAAATCCCACTTCTAAATTTTTTCCGTTATTTGCTTCTAACTTTGGTTGTAACATTATTTTCATTTACATTCAAAAATAAAACAAAATGTTTTTTCCTTATATCTAACTGCCTACGTGGCAGTCCACGTGGTAATTTTTTTAAAAATCCACATAGATTTTTTTTAGTATATACTATATTTTGTTTCTAGAATTTATATTAAATAATACTTTTCATTTTATTTTAAATTTTAGAAATTGATTAAACAAACATAGATTTTTTTAGTATATACTATATTTTTTTTCTAGAATTTATATTAAATAATACTTTTCATTTTATTTTAAATTTTAGAAATTGATTAAACAAAAGTTAGTTTCGAAACCTATTGGACTCATGGCCCATTTAGCCTCAGCGCCCTGTTTACTATATCAGTATTCACTTGTGTGTTGTTTTATAAACACTAATATATTCTTAAGACAAACCGATGTAGGACTAATAATTTTGTCTTTTGTACCAAACCATACACAAGACCACGCGCAAACCAAAGAAAGAAATCTCAAAACCCAAATAAACATACGCACGGTCTACATTACCAAGCTTGTAAGAGAAGTTCATATCCTAAATAGTTAGATTTATATCTGTTTATTCATCTTAAAAACCAGAGCAGTATATCTGTCAAAGCTAGTACTCCACGCCCCCTCAAAAGTTATTAAATGGTTGAAATACTCTTCCCTAAATGTGTAAAAATATGCGAAATGATTTCTAATGGATATTTAAGAATGATTTTTTAAATATCAATTGATTTCTTCTATTTCATGTAGTAAAAAGAAGAAGATTCTGAAACTTTTATGAGATATTTTCAAAGCTTTTTCCAAGCGACCGTGAATACATGGATGACTTAATAAAATGAGAGAAAGAGATATGTGTGAAGCAAATTAGATTCAAAATCATAGAAATAGAAATGATATCAATAATGATAGTAAATATTTGACTTATAATACATTGAACATGATTAAAGTGATATCATTATGGTTGTATTGCCCGTTCTTGGATGCACAGACTCAACTCTACCATCAGTCATCACACACATAATTTTATGCATTTGTCTTTGCATGTAACCATCATGTTTTTCAGTTTTGTGATGTTCTTGATTCATGCAAGCTTATATCTCCCAAGCCTGCTAATATATTATGGCTGTTTTGGAATAATGGAATTTATCATGCTCATTAAATTGTTCTATAAGGTTCCACTCTATCAGTCATCTTCACCTTCAGATACCATACATTTTGGCTTATAAAGTCCCACATCGAAAATGCATAAACAAATTGAAGGGTTTATAAACATCTCTTACACAATTAGCTACAAATCATCAAGTATTTAGCTGCTCTTGAAACAAATAATGGGCTTAAGACCCTATTCAAATGTTTTAATAATTAAGTCATAAATAAATTTACATAAAAATTAAATATAATTATTAAAAAAACATTTATTTATTAAAATTATTATAAAACTAATTTAAGAAAAAAATCAAGGTGAATTCCACTCACCTCTTAAGCTCAACATGAATACTCTTTTGGTAACTAGCAAGCATAGGAAAAGATTTACTTTTCTAAACTGTCTAACTGAGCACCCTACTTTCCTGGACACTATTAGAGCCAACTGGATCCCGGACGATCATGGTACTCCTATGCTCAGCCTTTGGAGGAATCTGCAGAGACTACAATACCACCTCAAAGGGTTATGCTGGCAATTCACAGAAGGTGTTCGAAATTTGAAGAATAGTAGACTTCACCTTGAACAAGCTCAAGTAAGATGGGCTGCTGATCAGTTAAATCCTGCACTATGCCTTGAAGTAAAACTCATGACAGAAGAGGTGTTGAAGTTTAGTGATCTTGAGGAGAAAATGCTACAACAAAAATCTAAACATGGTTGGATCACTTTAGGGGATGGCAACAATGCATATTTTTATGCTAACCTCAAATCAAAGAACAAACAGACTAGAATAACTGAATTCGAGGATGAGCATGGTAATCTTATCACTGCCCAGCAGGATATTGAGAAGGAGGTTCTAAGGTTTTAGAAAAACTTGATTGGAGAAGGTGCCTCCACTCTAACTCAGGTGTATAGCACTGTTCTTAGAAATGGTACTCAATTGACTAGGGAGCAACAAGATCAACTGATAAAACCTGTTACCTCTGATGAAATTTGGAAAGCCATCAAAAGTATATGAGATAACAAGGCCCCTGGGTTAGATGGCTACAATGCCTAAATTTTCAAAGCCAGTTGGAATGTGATTAATAATGATGTAGTGAGTGCAGTTCAGGAATTTTTTGTCCAGAACAAATTATACAAAGGTGTAAATTGTGTCGTGGTCACTCTCATCCCAAAGAAGAGTGGAGCAAAGACTATGAAGGAGATGCGTCCCACTGCGTGCTGCACAACGGTTTACAAAATCATTTCAAAAGTACTCACAAATAGACTGAATTTAGTGATCAATTCCTTAGTTAATGACAACCAAACAACTTTTTTGCCGGGGAAAACTATACACGATAATATCATCATGGCATACGAGCTTTTGAGAGGTTACAATAGAAAGCATCTCTCCCCACGGTGTACTATCCAAGTTGACCTCCAAAAGGCGTACGACACTGTTGCATGGAATGCATTAGAGCAAATCATGAATGAATTAAACTTTCCTGCAAAGTTCACAAAGTGGATAATGCTAGCTGTGCGAAGTGTATATTACAGATATATGGTTAATGGCAAAATGAGAGATATCCTGAAAGCAAAGAGAGGCCTACGTCAAGGGGATCCTATCTCACTACTGCTATTTGTGCTTATCATGGAATACCTCCATCGATGCCTTGGAACTTTAAATGACGCCCCTGATTTTAATTATCATCCAAAATATGCAAGACTTAAGATATCACATATTTGTTTTGCAGGTGATCTATTGCTCTTCACTAGAGGGGATGCTGAATCAGTTAGACTACTGATGCAGAAATTCCATGCTTTCTCAGTTTCCACCGGGCTTAAAGAGAATCTAGCTAAATGCCGTATATATTTTGGTGGGACACATGAAGCGGATCAGCATCGTATCATTGCTGAAATGTCGTATGGTGTGGGGCTGCTGCCTTTTAAATATCTGGGAGTTCCTCTGTCTAGCCGCAAGCTCACGGTAAATCAATGTCAAACTCTCATAGATAAGATGCTTGCCAAAATCCAGTATTGGACGACTAAACTCCTGAGTTACGCAGGTAGACAACAGTTGGTGCAAAGTACTTTGATAGCGATTACTAACTATTGGACTCAAGTTTTTCCTTTGCCCAAAAGGATTATCCATAGAATAGAATCTCTATGCAAAAACTTTTTATGGTGTGGCAAGACATATGGCCGTAAGGCTTTAGTGGCTTGGGAGCGTATTTGTGAACCTCGAAATGCTGGAGGCTTAAATGTGACTGACTTAGGCTGTTGGAACAAGGCCACATTTGCAAAAATTCTGTGGAATTTGCATATGAAGGGGGATAACCTATGGATCCGTTGGCTCAACTCTTATTATATAAAAGACTCAGATATCATGCAGTGGCATTATCAAAGTGAGAGATAGGATCATTCATAGTGACTATTGGATGTGTAGTATTACTGAACAAAAATTTATCACTCGGAAAATGTATGTTGAGTTCAGAGGAGAAAGGCCTAGTATGAATTGGAGAAATCTATTTTATCAAAACCATGCTCGTCCCCGTGCTCGGTTTACTCTTTGACTCACTATCCTTGGAAGACTCCCAACAAAGGACAGATTGGATAAGATTGGTATACACACTGATGGAAAATGTATGGCATATGATAATGTTGAAACTGTGAATCATATTTTCTTTGCTTGCAGGTTTATTCAACATATATGGAGCACCCTTATCAATTAGACTGGCTATCCAATTTGTAGGTATGATTGGGACAGAGAATTGGAATGGATCATAGCTGAGACTGCAAAAAAAGGATGGCAACGGTGTTTACTGAAAATGCTTGTTGCTGAGACTGTTTATCAAATCTGGAAATGGCGCAATGACACTGCTTTTACCAGCACCAATCCTAACACTGATATTGTGGGAAGTGTCAAACATGTGGTGATTCTTAGGGGGAAAACAAGAAGAAACATAAGGCTCATATAGATGTAGACAATTTACTTATAAAGTAGCTTTATAGGTTAATTGTTTATGTGTTTATAGTGTCTAAGTTGATTTGAGGCCTGAATCTTAGGATCGACTTGTGTAAACTATTTTGGCGTGAATAAATAATACATATTATTTTCTCCAAAAAAAATCAAGGTGAATTTAAAAAAAAATTATAAATAATTTTTTTTTAACAAATTCACGTGGATTAAAAAAAATTTAAAAATTAAAATAAATATCCACGTGGACTGCCAAGTTGGAAAAATAAGAGAATCTTTGAAGACATGTGGCACTTGAAGGGATTATTAACCGAATCTAGATAATATAAGGGGGTTTTAAAAAAAAACTTTATCAAGGGCTAAAATCAAAACTCGCTAATATTATAGGGAGTTTTGTATATTTAACCCTAATTAAAAAACACATTTTTAAAATAATTAATTTTCACTTTTATACAATTTTTTAGCAAAAAATCAACAAAAATCATAAAATATTAAAAAAATCCAAAAAAAAGTTTTTAATCCTATTTGTTCTATTTGTAGCACTTTTCATATATTGGGGAACAAGTAAAATATTCTTTAGGAAAATATTTATTAATCATTCTTAAAAATCACAATTATTTTGATTTGGACTTTTTAATAGATGGTTAATATTTGATTTTTATTTTTTATTTGTTGACCTAACTTACTTGTATAAATAACTAACAATTAACCCTATTCTCTACCACTCTTTCACCTACATATTTTCCCCACCAACAATTTTCGACGAAATCCACAAATTACACAGCTTCATTCTTTCATAAACACACACAAATTTCTTCTACTTTTTTTTTTTATCAAACTATATGTTTAATCTTAAATCTACATGATGATGATCTGATGGTAGTTTTTTTTTCAATTCACACGTATAAATTTTCACTAATAATATTGGAAATTTCTTTACCCACCTCCTAACCTTCTTAGTCACCTCCGACGAATTTACCAAAATACCACTTATTTCGGTAATACATTTCAGAAAACGTACTTTTATTGAAAAAAAAATGTTTTCGGAAATGCACTTTCGAAAACACGAAAAAAAAGGTGTTTTCAGAGATGCATTTCCGAAAACACCTCCTTTTTTGAATTTTCGGAGATGCATTTCCGAAAACACCCCCTTTTTTGAATTTTCGGAGATGCATTTCCGAAAACACCCTTTTTTTTGAATTTTCGGAGATGCATATCCGAAATATTCCAAGACCAAATTGGTCTTGGAATGTTTCGGATATACACTTCTGAAAGAATTCAATAATTATTAAAAAATTAAAATCAAGGTGAATCAATACAATTAATAGGTATAAAATGAAGGTGAATCAATAAAATCAAGGTGAATCAATAAAATCAAGGTGAATCAATAAAATCAAGGTGAATCAAAATTTCCTAAACAATTTTAAAGTTAAAAATTATTTTACTAACTTATATAAATCAAAAACATTTTAATTCCATAAGTAAATTTTGAATTATATAGAATTAAATATAAAATTTATTTAGGGATGTCAATGGGGCGGGGCGGGGTCGGGAGATACATTCCCATCATAATCCCTGCCATCGAATCTACTCCCCATCCCCGCTTCGGGTCCCCGCTACGGGGGAATTTTGTCCTCCATCTCCGTCCCCGCGGATCCCCGCGGGTCCTCACGCGGCATCTCCGTCCCCGCGGATCCCCGCGGGTCCTCACGCGGAGATCCATATACATGATTATTATTTTTTTAAACCAAATTAACAGTAAAAGCTTCAGAAAGTAACCACGAGAAATTTATAAATGTAACCACGAGAAATTTATAAATTATTCCTTTACGATAAATATATTGTTTTAACAATATTTAATCTATAATATTGAGTGTCATGACCATCCAAATCTCAAACTTAAAATAAATTTGTGTATAAGATTAATTATATGAAATGACAAATAGACTTACATAATAATTTAAAAATATATATTTATAATAAATTAAGGACATTTGGCTATTTTATGCGGACTGGGGACTCCACGGGGTGGGGATATTTACGCCACCCCCGTCTCCGAAGTCCTTCGAGAAGATTTTGTTCCCTATCCCCGTCCCTGCGGGGGGAAAATTCCCCGTCTTTGGGGCCCCGAATAGGGAATCCCCTCGGGGATCCCCGCTAACGGAGGCAAGTTGACATCCCTAAATTTATTCATTAAATAAAATTAAGACAAAATCTTTTTTAATTTTTTTAAACTAAATAAAAAATTATAACTCATTTTTAATTATGAATCAGAATAGAAATATATAAATATATAATAATAATTATTAATTTTGTAAGTGAAATATATAAATATATAATATTTAAATATATAAATATATAATAATTATTATATATTAAAACCCTCATTTTTTTAAGTTTTATAATTATTATATAAATATATAATAATTATTATATAAATATATAAATATATAATAATTTTTATAAATATATAATAATTATTATAATTATTATATAAATATATAAATATATACATTAAAACACTCATTTTTTTTTAATTTTTTTTGTAAATACATAATAATTATTATAAATATATAAATAAAAAATTATAACTCATTTTGTAAGTGAAATTATTTTAGTTTTTTTAATTAAAATTATTTTAAATATTAAAATATGAATCAGAATAGAAATATATAATAATTATTATTCATAACTCATAAATTATATCAAAATATATAATAATTATTATTCGTTACTCATAAATTATATCAAATTTATGATATATGAATTAATTAATATCCTAAAATTAATTTTTGGGATTTTTAGATTTTTTTTTTTGTTTTTTCGGAGATGCATCTCCGAATTAATCAAAATCCCAATTTTTGGGATTTTTTCGGAAATGTACTTCCGAAGTTTGGAAAAATTTAGAAAAAAAATATTTCGGAAATGCATTTCCGAAGCAGGGGTAAAATGGAATTTTCGCTGGGGTGACTCTATAGAAAGGTGAGTAAAGAAATTTTCATAATATTTTCCACCACTCACTAGTAATTTTTATCAAAATTCAGAATACGCATTTTCACCATATTCACATTAGCAACACTCACGTAGATCATCACCATTCAGATTGAAACACCAATCACATTGAAACATTGTGCATATTTTTAACACCTTTTTCTCATACATATTTTTCACTAATTCACTCTATACACACCAAAATCTTTAATCTCCAAGTTAAACCACAATTTCATAACAATCTTTGTCAAATTTCTTATTCTTAAAAATAACACCTCTCATGGCATAACAACAACAAACCTACAATTCAAAAGAATGCATCAAATGTTAGAAAAATCAATTTAAATCAAATGGAACCGAGGCTAGAATCGTGAACGAAAAATCACTTTTCTTATAGTATTTCAAGCGCTCTCAAATTGTCTTAGAGTTTCTACGCAGGAATACCCAGGATAATTCAGCCTTCTCGAGTTTGCGCAAGACCGATGAAAAACTCGAATGTAGAGTGTCTGGAATTTTCGGTGAAGAGGATATACATTTTGTTGTTGTTTTTTCTGAATTCGGAATGAATTATTTATAGGCCATATTTGTATTGTTTCACAAGGTAGCGACCCTTGGTGAAACAATATCTTTTTACCAAAAGTTACAAAGCTTGGCCTACTACAACTTTTACCTAGAGTTTCATGTTTTCATTCTGCAACACTTCATGAAGTGTTACCAACTTTCGAATTCAAAAACTAGCATATTTTTCTTGTCATTTTGGAACACTTTCATATTATTAATTATTATTAATAATTTACAACAATCCCCACTTGTTCTAATAATGACAAGTCCAATTCCATAATATAGAAAGCAAAAGAGTGTTAATACAGTTAGATATCTTTCGATTTGAACTTAACCTTAGTAAAGAAAACGCAAAGTCTAATCGGAACGTTAGGTAGCTATGCTTTGAACCGTTATCCCATGTGATCAGACGGGCGTTACTATACACACACTCCTTAAAGGTTCTTCGCCTACATATCTTGCCTAGCACTATTTATGGCCATGTGCTTTTCCTGCTTTCATGAATTTTTCATGAGAGAAACTCCAACTCTCACTTTAAGACGACACCATCTCGAAATTCATATAGGTGAAGTTCAGTTTGTATCTATTTCTTGAGATACATATCCTCCTTGATATAGAACTTCATTAAGAGTTCTAAAAAACTCAACCCTCAATTATGTAATAGTCAACATTGTCACAAAATGTTGCACCAACTTCCAAATCAACGACTTATTGTTACCCATTGAATCTTAGGTTAAGATGTATTAACTTCGGATTGGATTGCTATCATTGTCGGAACACTTATTCAAGGAGTTTCAACCTCACACCTCTCGAGGTTGTCTTTACTAAATCCCTGGCCAGTAGTTTAGTAAATGAATCATTCAAATTATAGATCGATTGTATATATGTGAATAAAATGATTACATCTTTAATCAATTTTATCACGAAATAATGTCTAAGGCCTCAGTGCCCAGACTTTTCATTTTACACTTATCTGAATTCTCTTGCTAAATTGGATTGACTATCATATTGTGTTAACACCTTTGAAACATTGTCTTTAGCCAATGAAACTTCCAATCGAAGGTCCTTCAACCATTCAACTTCTTGACCAGTGGAAGCGAGTTCCACATACTATGGCTCCATGGTCAAGAGAGTGATGCATCTTTGTTTCTTGCTCTTCCAAGAAACCTCATCTACAACTAGTGTAAATATCCACTTAGCTGCAAATTTATGATCTCCAACACTCGATATCCAACTCATATTGGTATATCCTTCTAATATGGTAGTAAAATCAATCTTCAAACCTAGGTCTTTTATTTATCAATCCCGGCTTGACAAGAGCACAATCCCTAGAAGGGTCAACCTTTAGTCTCTAAACAACAGAGTAGTCCTCAATAGAGTTAGCCACAACCTTGGGCTTTGTACAAGGCAGATACTCCCCTTTGAGTCAAAAGATCCCACACTGGTAGATCTTTTCTCCATTAAGAGTCAGCCTTAACATTGGGCTTTGTACAAGGCAGATACTCCCCTAGAGTAAAAAACCCTCCTCATAGGTATTCCCCTATCCAGAGTCAGCCACAACCTTGGGCTTTGTACAAGGCAGATACTAGAGTCTCCGCAGTGAGTCTTTCCCCACTAAGTCAGCCACAACCTTGGGCTTTGTACAAGGCAGATAAACATCCTCTTCTATGTCAAAGGATTCATACCCTTTGAGTTCTTTCCCTAGCAAGTCAGCCACAATCTTGGGCTTTGTACAAGGCACACAAAATAGAGTCATCCATAGTCTCCATAGTCAGTTTCCTCAGCAGTCAGCCGCAACCTTGGGTTTTGTACAAGGCACAAAATAAAGTCTCCCTAGGTAGAGTCAGCCACAATTCCGGGCTTTGTACAGAACACTAAAATAAACCTTTCAATAAAACAAAATAAACACTCTCCAACTAGAGTCAGCCTCAATTTTGGGCTTCTTACAGAACACAAATTCCCTCAGTCAACGTTAATTCCCAGTGGAGTCATCTCCCAGAGTCAATAAAAATCTTTATAGCCTCAAGCTTGGGCCTCATACAAGCCAGTCAAATTCAAATCTTTTATACAGTAGATAGACATGATTTATCTCTATAAAGAGATATTTCTCCTATTTCACCATATTCAACAAACAAACAATTTCAATTTCAAATATTCTCCCATTTAGGACTCTGAAAGGCATGCTCTGAGGCACACACACCCAGACTTGTACAACTTTCCCTAATTTGGTTGAGAATCTTTCTTTCATTCAAGAGACACGTGACTGACATACTTGTACACAACCAAGTAAGGTCCCTCTCTTATGAAACAAACTCAACTTTTCTGTCACTTTAAATGTTTGTGGTGGAATAGTAGAAATACCTCTCTCTAAAGATGACTTCATGTCTCTTTACTGTAAACAGAGATTTAATTTCAAAGCTTCAACCTTGAGCTTCAAGCAAGGCACCAAAAAATCAATTCATTTCCCTAATTAGTTCCCCGAACTACAAAAAGCTCTGACTTCCATTAGGGATATGTTAGGCATGAGATTCACATGGAATCTCAGCGAGCTAATAAAAAACCAAAAACAGTCAGTTCATCTGTCTTTCAATTCAATTCTCTCTCCTAACACAAAGGAGAAACTTTCACAATCAAGCAGCAACACAAACACATAGACACAGAGAAGGTTCCCGTAGAGTACTACGGATATGTAGGGTGCTTAAAATCTTCCCTATGTATAACTGACCTCCCGGACTCCAGAATTTCTAGTCTAGGTGAATCCCCACACTTAGCAAACTCTTAGGGTTTATTTGAGATCTTTTTCCCCTTCCTCCTCGTAGGATAATTAAAAAGTTCGTGTGCTATCGTAGGAAGAACTGAAATAAAATTCATCCCACAAGGGCGCCTCTCTCCTTCCAAATTTCGCGTGAAGGGTTCGGCGTGCCGTCCTCCCAAGTGAAACGAGGAGGTAAAAAAACGACACCACAGTAATATGAGAACTTGGTAAAGCATGCTACAATATCTTATTTCCAAAGTTAACTTATATCTAAAATGTCAATCAATCGATATACGAGTTTCAAAAAAGTGACTTTTGTCATTTTTTGAATAAAGCATATACTTGATAAGACAAGAATTAGTGAAGTAAACTCTTCAGTTTCCATAGAACATAAGGTTTTCAGAAGAAAAGGTTATGACCCAGGGAATTTCTGTTACATGAGAACTTCACTTTTTAGAAGCCTCCCATTCTAGAAGCGAGAATAAATAAATAAATAGACACTTTGAAGTCTCATTTTCTCATTCTAAGAGGGTGACATTCTAAAGTTACATTTTTCATTCGGGACAAGACACCATTCATGGTTTGTATCTATTTTCCATCTTTCATTATGAAGTTACATCATTCATTCTGGACAAGACAACATTATGAAGTTACATCTTTCATTTTGAAGTCTCATATTCCATGTTAAGGTTCAGAATGAAGATGAATCTATCTTTAGCAAGGGGGTTTGTAGAGATATCAGCAAATTGATGATATGTATCTATGAATTTTAAAGATAGAGTTCCCTTCTGAACATAGTCTCGTATAAAGTGATGTTTAATCTCAATATGTTTAGCTCTATAATGTAAAATGAGATTCTTTGATAAAAAATAGCAGAAGTGTTATCATAGAAAATAGGAATTTTACCCTCATATATTCTGAAATCTTCTAGCTGACTTTTCATCGAGAGGGTCTGTGTGCTACATTCAAAAGCAAAAATATATTCAACTTTTGCGGTTGAGAGTGCTATTGTAGATTTCCTCTTGGTGGACCATGAGATCAAAGCTATTGTAGTAATACCTTTTTGTAGTGGAAAAAAATTGAGATCAAAGCTATTGATTGACTTAACTCATTATTTTAGTGAAAGTCGCCAACGCACTTTATTATTTCCAAAGGAAAAGGGAAAAGAGTGAAATAAAACCCAAAGAAGTTTTTAAATCAAAACTAATAAAAAGCAGAGATCTTAGGTACGAGGGTTGATTATGCAAGAGGAAAGTATTAGCACCCCTCATATCTGTGGTACTCCACATGAACCTTTTTGTAAATCTGTGTTAAAAAAGAGGTGTATGCAAAAGAAAGTTTGTGTTGTTTTTAAAAACAATGCCCAATAAGACGCTGCATCTTGTGCCTACATACCTCCTCAGTGCAATGAAGAAGTCAGAAATATAGTTCCACTTAAAACGGAAACAAAAGGTTTTGTTTAAAACTGAATATACACTTAATTATTATAGGGGAGAAAACTCATCTAATCATTCTTGAACATGAGAACAGATGGATCATTTGCATCACAAATGAAAGAAGGGAAGTATGCCACTAATTATTTCAAGTGGAAAAAGATCAATCATATCAATAAATATCAAGACTTTTTTGGGGGATTACATCTCCACTAAAACAATCATTCATGTCTAAACTTTAAAAAAAAGATTTTAAGAGAAAGCCACAAAGGCTAAAGATTGTTTTAAAGAAAACTTTTATCAAAAGAGTTTTTAAAAGAGTTTGCAAACATAAGAAGATTTTGAAAAAAGGAAGAAGATTTTGAAAATCTAAGAAGATGACAGGAGATGAAGGGACTATCCTAAAGCATAAAGTAAAAGCTAAGGATAAGAACAATCTAACCAAATAAGGAGCCAACACTTGAAAAAAAGAAGTCAATGTAGATTTTTCATCCTTTGGATTTACCTACCAAGCAAGCACAATACCAAATACCAGATGAAATAAGCCTCAGATGAATATAACATCTCCATATTCATAACTTGCACAAAGTTTTGGAAATGCACCATAAAAATTGGATAGAGTAACAGTTGTATACAGGAGAATTCCCAATCACAATGCCTTGGAGTAAACTCCAAAGACTTCAAACAAAATATGGAACTCAAAATAACATGCACACAAAGAAATTTGTTTACCGAGTGCTTTTATAGTAAAATCTGATTATGTTATCCCTCGGTTTTTAAAGAAACCGAAGGGATAGATCATTTAGTATTCACTTATAAACAAATAAAAACACAAACTGCAATAGTCGAGATTCGAAACGTGTCCTGATTTATTTTTCCCCTCGATTTTATTAAAAATCGAAGAAATATATTATTTTTTATTTTTATAAAAAAATAAAACATGACACGTCTGAGCATAATACCTCAATTTTTTTTTACTGAGATGAAAAATTCATCATAAAAAAAGTTATTTATTATAGTGTTCGAACTTAATACATTTTATGAGGGAATACATAATTAAAAATAGAGGTAATTCCAAACTTAAAATTTCAAATAGGAAAATTATACATGACATGAAACTTTATGAATATAATAATAATAGCAACGCCATCTTATTGAATTAAAATAGTAAATATTTCAAGGGATTCAACTCTTTGGTGATGAATAATATCTTCAAATACGTTTAGTGATGTGCATGACTAAATTAGGCACTTCCAATTTCTCAACTCCATCAAGTTGAATAATCTTGTTCTTGAACCTATTGAATAATTCATCCATGATTTCTTCTCCAAACTCTGACTTCAAAATTGGTTCAGCAACAGCTCTTATAAATGTTGCAACTCCCTCCGCTCTTGTATCTCCATCCTCATCATCAATCACATCAATGGTTTTCACCCAATCTGTTGTAATTGTCTCCAAACTTTGAACATCAAAAGAACCTTCTTCTTCAATCACTTTCCTAATCTCCTCAGACGTAGGACAATAAGATGGTATGTTGAATGAGTCCAATTTTTTCTTCTCCATCAATTTCTGCATGTAAAAGTAATACATATATATAAGCTACCAATTCACATGCAAATTAATCATTAATCATGTATAGTATCTTGATTGTCCGCAAATCCTAGCTCAACTAGTAGAAGCCGATTTGTTAGGTTTGACGCCATCACCCGAGTTTGAACCCTGATACTATCGGATGTATACGTGAACTCTTAGTAGTTATTAACACTTCGCGTACAAACCAAAACAAAAATATTTAATATCTTAATTAAATATACCTCAGTGGCCATGTCATTGAGTGCCATGCCAATCACAACCCATGCATTTATCAGTTCATTTAGTTCATCTCTACCAATAAGTGTTAGGACCATAGCACCACCTGGAAGCAGTTCAAAGGAACGTGACCTCAAAAATAATGTGAAGTCTTGTTGAAACTGTGCATGGTATGCTTTGTGCACTGCTGGAGGACTTGTCCTTGTTAGGTAGATAGCACCTTTGTTTATTGGTTCTAAAGCATCTTGCAACACTTCTGGAGTCTGTTACCAAAATAATTAACTATGCCAATGAAATACCAAACAATATTATTACATAATAACAAAATCTGTTAAGAGTTCCACATCGGATAATATATGGCCTAAACATGTCCTTATAAGTGGGGGCAATTCTCACCCTACAAGCCGGTTTTGTAGGGTTGAGTTAGGCCCAACCACATTTCTTAACATGGTATCAAGAGCCTCGTTTAAGATCCGGTGGACCGCCTAAGCCGATATTGCTAATTTTGTGTTATTTTATTTATTGATAATTTTAAAATATTTTTAAGTAATAAAACATAAAATTTTAAAAATATAGAAGGTTATAAGAAATTAAATAAAATATTAAATATTTATTATTATAAAATCATTAATAAATTATTTTATATAATTTTAAAATATTCTTGTACATTATTATTCTTATATAATCAAAATTTATTTATTTATTTATTTATAACCGATTCGATTCAATCAAAGTCCAGCCTCATTCTAATCATAAAACCATGAACCCGTGAGTATAATGATTTAATGTACATGATGATAAAATCATGCAACCCTTGTCATCAAATGTACTGTACCTTAGAAAGCCAGTGAAGACTATAGGAGGAATGAAAAAAGTGAATGGAGTTGTTAGGAAAGAGTCTTCCATAAAAAGACCCTGGTGTTCCACTAAAGAAACATGGACTAAACTTGTGTCCTTTCTCTTGTTCAAGTCTTTTATAAAAATCAGGTAGTGACTTAAAAGTAGTATTGAAGTCATTGAGAAAAAACTGAAACATGGGTGTTTCATGACTCATGTTTTGGCTCACTGCATCAATGGTGTTCATTATATTAGATGCAACCAAAAGTGCATTTGGACCTGATGAACAACCTAAGTCAGCCACTTTCAAACAGTTTGGAAAAATGTCACAATATAGTCTCATTATACTTTCTTCAAGGATGTGTTTGGCAGTCAGAATCACCTTTTTCTGCATGCAAAAATTAATCAGGACTTGTTGAATTAGGGCAAGATTAGATAGATTAATTAATTATTATTTATTACCTGAAATGTCGAGTTACTTGCGTAACTTGTTTCTCCTTCACCTCCATTCATATGAAGGACTTGTTCAATTGCCATTGCTAATGAAAATAAATGTTTGTGAATGTGTTTGAGAGGGTTATTGCATTCCTTTTATAATAGTAATACGTCGTATATGTACAAAGGTTACCTAGTACAAATGTCATTGTTGTTGGTTAACAAGTTAACGTCATGGTGGCAAATTGTAAACCAAATTCTATATATAATTTCTTGTTATGGTAGCAACCAAAGTAGTACTTGATGAAATTTTCCCTTCCCTCATATATGCTTCTTAATTAAATTCATGCATCTATTTAATTTTGTGAAAAACGTTCGGGCTCACAAATGATGTGGTGAATTAGTTTTGATGACAACACGAGGTTTTGTTGAAATTGTTACAAATTTTTAGAATATTTTTAAATATAATATGTATGATAATGATAGAAGAGCTTAGAATTATAGTGTGTATGAATATGGCAGAAAAATCTAGAACTATAAGTGTATGGAAATGATAGAAGAACCTAGAACTATTATGATATTAATCTATCATAAAACATCTTAGAAAGAACTAAAGTAATGAGAAAACATTCACCACCTTTGAGAGGTTGACGACTTGAATCTATAAATAGACAATTGGTACTTTGTAAATTATCATCCAAAAAATCAATGACATAGCTTTCTTTCAAAACAATTTTCTAAAACTATCTTCTATCAACTAATCAACTCTCAACAGTGGCATCAGAGCTACGTTCGGTCATACATTGGACGTAGTTATATTACCTAGCTACTATTCTAGAATTCTCCCAACTACAAAATATTTCTCTTGTACTATTGATCCACTCAAATAATTTTTCTAAGCTACGGATAACACCACTCAATCATCAATTATTTCTGTCCTCATTTTTAATGGTGAAAATTATGATTATGGCGTGTTAGAATGGAGACTTTTTTTCATCTCAAAATTTATAGGACATAGTAGAAGAAGGCTTCACCGCTCCTACAGATACTTCAGCTCTTAATGCAGCTTAAGAAAAGAAGTTGAAGAAAAAAAAAAAAAAATTCAATGGCGTTGCTCACCTTGCAACAAGCAGTGACTGATGCAATTTTCCCAAGAATTATAGGAGCTAATACTGCCAAAGAAGCATGTAACACGTTGCAAGAGGATTTTTAAGGAAGCGATAAGGTATGTGTTGTTAAACTTCAATCTCTAAGAAGAGATTTTGAACTATTGAAGATGAATGAGTTTGAGACAGTTAAAGATTACTATTCTAAATTAAAGAAATAATTAATCAAATGAGAGCTGTTGGGGAGGATATTCATGACAAGAAAATTGTTGAGAAAATTCTAATTACTATGCCCCCAAAATTTGACCTAATCATAACAACGATTGAGGAAACCAAAGATCGATCCACTATATCAGTGACAGAGCTAGTGGGCTTTCTTGAAGCATATGAGCAAAGACTGTATAGGCATAAAGGCACACTTGAAAATGCCTTTCAGTAAAATTTCAAATTTCAGACTCAAAATAAAGAAAATGGAGGAAAGAAAAATATGGAGAAACTTTTTGAAGAAGAGAAGTTTCTAGAAATTTTCTTAAGAACGAGGTCAGATAAAAATCCTCCATGCAGTATATGCAAAAATCCACTGTTGGAGGGCTTGTCCTTGTTAGGTAAATATCACCTTTGTTCAATGGTTCTAAATTTTGGTGAGCAAGGTTGAAGATAAAAGAGAGAGAGAGAAGAGAGATAAAATAGATCTGTAACTAACTTCTTTCTCAAATTGTAAGACTGTGAAATATATTACAAAGGAAACTATCAATGGGCTTATATACTAACACCCAAATGTAAATGCTAACCAAATGGAACTCAAATGCTAATTAAATGCAAATGCTTAAACTATATGTTGAATTTGGATTACACTTCAACACCATCCCTTAATCCATATTCAATACTAAAATCAACAACACTAATTTCATCCCTCAAGTGGATAAAGTGTTCAATCTTGATAGCTTTGGTCAGCACATCTGCAAGTTGCTTTTGAATGTTATAGTGAACAACTTCAAGCATTCCATTTTGAACCTGGATTCACAAAAAATAGAACTTTGTGTCAATGTGCTTGCTTATCCTATGGAGTACTGAGTTCTTGGGAAGGCTTATGGCATATTTTTTGTCTATCATCAGCTTCACAGACTTGCTCACCTTGATCTTCAGATCCTACGATAAATTCATTAGACAAACAGCTTGACACGCAGAGAAAGCACATACAATGTACTCAGCTTCATAGGTTGACAAGGCAACCACATGTTATTTCTTGGAGCACCAAGATAAGGGACTTCTCAGATACTTGAAGAAATATTCAGAAGTACTTCTTCTATAACCTTTGTCTCCACACGTACCAGAGTCTGAATAACATATGAGTTATGAATTAGATTTAACACCATAAGGGAATAAAATTCCATACCTCAGAGTCCCCTTAATATACCCTTAGTATCTTGACAACAACTTAGTAACGTGACCACTTTGGTTTTTTCATAAACCTACTCACCATTCCAATTGCATAGCATATGTCAGGTCTGGTGTTACAGAGACATCTCAATGAGCCAACCAACTATTTAAAAGTTGTAGCATCTACATCATCGTCCTCAACATCAGAATACGTCTTGCGATTTATTTCAGCAAGTGTGATTGCAGACTTGCAATTTGTTAACTTAAACCTTTTCACAATTTCAAGTTCATACTTCAACTGATGCAAAATTATATCCTTCTCAGAGTACAGAATCTCCATCCCTAGTGATCACGACTTTACGTGTCTATTAGTCGGGATAACTGCAAGTGCACAGTCGTGTCGTGTAGTTTTAAAATATATCGAATCCACAGGGACTATAAATCGATCTACCGTTATCTAAAGTTATTATGCAAATCTAAGGCTAATGATATTTGAGTTGTTTATAAAGGGAAACTAAAATCTTAAATCTAGATAAAATATAAATAAGCGGATATCAATATGTAGTTCGTCTAACTTAGGTGATCCGAAGTTCCATTGGCTATGGTTCTTATTTAATTAAAAATCTCCATTAACTATGTTGTTTAAAAGTCCTCCTCTCAAACTCTCGCTCTTTTGATTTAGACTACTGTCCTTACTCATAATGTATGCTCTCGCCATCCCATTATATTTAGAAAAGCTTTTTAAAAACATCACAATTGATAAAATGCTCATTTCATGAAGATGTTATCTACTTAAATCTCCTAGTCTCAAACTCTCGCTCTGTTGACTTGGATCATGCTAGTATTCCCTAACGTACGCTCTCGCTGTCCCGCGTCGAGTTTAAAAGTACTTTTTGAAAATAAATAAATTCTAATTAGCTTTAATACGCTTTCGCCGTCCTTAAAATTAATGTTCTATGTCTACTATCCAGTTAAAGATCTCAAACTCTCGCTCTATTGATGTTAACCTTTATCAGTTCTAAAATCTCAAACTCTTGCTCTGTTGATTTTAGAACTTTAGCAAATTAAATTAGACACAAAACCAGAAACGAGTGATTTTTAATAAAACATATTTAAGCCAATTTATTTCGGATCCCTGCTGTTAAATTACTTTACATATTGATATCTAAATAAATTAGCCAGACATATTAATATGGTTAAACATGCATAAATAGATTCGGTTCATAATTTTGGCCATATTAGTTGGCATACAATATATCTTGCAAAGGAATATAATTAAAGGAGTAAATAAGAAACCTGAATAATATAAATCTGAAATAAAATCTTGAATCTTGGAGTACTTGAACTTCCACCACAGGTTGGTTGGATTGTTCTTCAAATATTATTCACCACGAATTAAAACAAGGAAATAAAAACTAAATCTAACGTAAGGTTAGATCCGTTAAAGGTTCACAACAATTTCTGGTATAGAAATTGTTGTGAGAAAAGATGAACATAATAGAAAACAATTGCTGGAAAAGTAAAATACTGGAATGAAAATAATACTAAAAACTATGGCTGGAACAAAGCATGGTCCAACCCCTTTTACATGAATATTCAGCTCTTTTTATAGTGTTATTGTGGTAACTGCTCCTTCTAGCTGGTCCCCATATTTCTCCTCAAATGTTGCATATTAATTGACTTGGTTTATGGAGTTGAACATGTGAATTTGGCAAAAACGGATCTTCAAAAGTGGAGACGGGTGTCTCCTATGACAAATTAAACGGAGACTTGCACCTAAAATACAGGAGACGAGCGTCCCCAACTGAGACGTGGCCCCTATTTTGTAGGAGACGGGCGTCTCCCCTTCACAAATCACATTATATATAAAAATTGACGTTGTCACAACTTCATATATATATATATATATATATATATATATATATATATATATATATATATATATATATATATATATATATATATATATATATATATATATATATATATATATATATATATAAATAAACCATGGGGCCCACTTCTATATATATATATATATATATATATATATATATATATATATATATATATATATATATATATATATATATATATATTTATATATATATATATTTATCCATTTCTTCTCCTTTTTACTCCTTTTCTTCACGGAGCCTCGAAAACATTAAATTCCTGAAACACATTAAAATACCACCGTAATTCCAACATAAAACAACATAATTAAAATAAAATAGGAAATAATCTATGTAAATCAAGTCAAATATGTGATACATTTTTGCGTTATAACCTAGAAAATAAACCATGGTTCGTAGATCAGTCATCTCCAACCCAATCATCAGTACCTTCTTCAACTTGACTATCTCGTTTGATTAGCTCCCTGTTAGCAATCTATCATCAATATAGAGACACACCAAAATCATATTGCTTTCAGAGATATTCTAAACATAAAACTCATATTCCATTTCACCTTTTCTGAATCCTTGAAGCATGAAAAATGAACCAATTTTCAGATTCCAAGCTCTAAGAGCTTGTTTCAGCCCATACAAGGCTTTATGCAATTTATACACTATCCCTTCCCGATTATTTTTCACAAATCCAGGAGGTTGTGACACATTAACTTCCTATTGTAAAGAATCATTCAAAAAATTATATTTCACATCTAAATGCATCAGAGGCCAATTACTATTTACAGCTATAACAATCACCAATCTGATTGTTTCAAGTATAGCTACAGAAGAAAACACTTCAAAATAGTCTAAACCATGTTTATATAGAAATACTCTAATTAATAACCTTGCTATGTGTTTGCCAATTATCCATTTGGCTTTAGCTTTATCTTGAAAACCCATGTGACACTAATGGCTTTCTTGTTCTTTGGAAGCTCAGTTAATTTCCAAGTCTTATTTCTTTCTATATCCTCTCAAGTTATTCTTTCATGGCCTTCAGTCAAACTTTCTTCTTGATAACTTCTTCAGTATTAACTGGTTCAAATTCTATTAACATGGAACATTAAATGACTTTCCCTTCAAAGTCTATCTCAGTATCTTGAAACATGTCAAGCTTTGCAAATCTTCTTGGTATTTGTTTGATTCTTTGTGGCCTCTGAATTTTTTCGGAATCTTCTTCAGATGCTAGAACAGTATCAGATGCTGGACCATCTTCAGAAGTTCCACCTTCAGAGGTATGACCACCGTCAGAGGTTAGATTACCACCAGAGTTCGGATCATCATTAGAAATATGGATCAGAATGAAATTCACCTTCAGATTCAAACTTTCCTGCAGAGTCTTCTTCGGAATGTAACACGTCTTCTTACTCAACTTCAACTTCAGAGTCACCTTCAGACTCTAAATCATCTTCAGGGGCAAAATCCCCTTTAGTCAGGTGTCAACAATGCACCAAAATTGGATTGAGACTTGCTCTAGTCCCATACTTTTGCTTCCTTCATAATGACATCTCTACTGACTTCAGCTTTGTTAGTGACTGGACAATAAAGCTTATAAGCACATGTACTGTGGTACTTAATCATCAACATTACTTTACTTCTATCATCCAGCTTATTTCTAGTAGCACCTAGAACATGTTTGTAACAAACAAGACCAAATACTCTAAAATGAATCACACTTTGCTTATCTCTAATCTATTTCTTAAAAGTAACATTTTTCTCCAGCTTCTTGGTTGGACACATGTTGAGCACATATGTTACAGTGGCAACATCTTCACCCCATAAGGTGTGAGGGAGCTTATTTTCTTTCAGCATGCTCCTTGTCATATCAAGAAAATTCATATTTCTTCTTTTAGTGAGACCATTGTGTTGAGCAGTGTATGGAGAAGTAACCTCATGCTCAATTTCATTATCCTCACAGTACTTCTTGAACTCTATGGAGTTATACCCACCTCCACCATCAGTTCTGAGAACTTTCAGCTTCTGACCACTCTGTTTTTTAGCCTTCACTTTGATTTTTGAAACTCAGCAAACACCTCATGCTTAAACTTGATGAGTGTTACCCATGTCATTCTTGTGAACTCATCCATAAAAGACATAGAGTACTTTTTTCCTCCAAGTGAAGGTACTTCGAATGACCCACATACATTAGAATGCACTACTCTTAAACCATGCTTTTCTCTTGGAACCAGTTTTGATGCTAATGGCAATCTAGGATGTTTTCCTTTCATGCATATCTCTCACCACATCACCACCTCATAATTTCTATTAAAAAGAAAATTAATTTAAAATAAATTTAAAATTTTGCTCAAAAATAATGACATGTGTCAGTTCTTACATTTCTTCTCCAATTTATTTCGTAATAAATAGCATTACTCTTATGACAATCACTATAATTACATTAATATTTTTCTATATTAATACAATTAAGACAACATGTATCATGACTATATTAAAATATGTCATGCAAGGGCGTCACAATTTTTTGGAGGCCCTGTGTAGGTTAGTCATGGTTCAACCATGACAAAATAATTAGAGGCCCTATTTAACCTCATTTTAATAGTGGCAACAATTTATGAGGCCCTATTTAATAATAGTTTAACTTTAAAAAATTTGAGGCCCTGTGCGGTAGCCCGCTTTGCACGCCCTCAAAGACGGCCCTGATATATATATATATATATATATATATATATATATATATATATATATATATATATATATATATATATATATATATATATATATATATATATATATATATATATATGAGGAGGGTTATATTGACTCCAAGAGTAAGTGTTCAACACTTACTCCAAATCATAACCATTGATTTTCATTAGTCTAACGGTTTTAATTGATCATTTAATTTAATTATTTTTGAAAACCGTTGGATTAATGATAATCAATAGTTATGATACACTTACTGTTGGAGTCAATATAACCCTCCTCTATATATATATATATATATATATATATATATATATATATATATATATATATATATATATGTGTGTGTGTGTGTGTGTGCGCGCGCGCGTGTGTGTTTGTGTTGAACACTTACTCCAAATCTTAACCATTGATTATCATTAATGTAACGGCTTTAATTAAATTTTTATATTGAAAAATATTTCCAAAAATAATAAAATTAAATGATCAATTAAAACTGTTAGATTAATGAAAATCAATGGTTAAGATTTGGAGTAAGTGTTCAACACTTACTCTTGGAGTAAATATATATATATATATATATATATATATATATATATATATATATATATATATATATATATATATATATATATATATATATATATATATATAGGGATAGGATCAAATGACACCAAATCTCGATGGTTAAAATAATTGATCAAACGGTGATGCTAAATAGCCTATTTTTTGGAGAAAAATATGCTATGTATTTTTTTATTATTATTTTATTCATTTAGCATCATCATTTATCAATTATTTTAACGATCGAGATTTAGTGTCAAATTAAACTTTGACACCTTGGTGTCATTTGATCCTATCCCATATATATTAAGTGAATATTGCTGATAAAATATTTCATGATATTGATAAAAATATTACTGAATCTATTTCTTTGCTTGCTAATTTTTTTAATTTTAAGCAATTCAAATTATTTTAATGTTTTTGTTTGAATGGAGTATTATAATTATTATTATTATTATTTACTCATTTTTATAAAATTTATAAATTTTTAGCTAAATGTTAACTTTAAAAAATATGGACCAATTTATAAATTTTGAAAATTTAAAAGACTTTTTTTATAAAATTTGAAATTTATTAAAGATTAATTTGCAGTTTTTGGAGGTCAAATTAATAAAGTTAAAATTATAGGTACCAACTTGAAAAATTGGAAAGATTGATAATAACCAATTTCACATCATATTGTACAGAGCGAAAAGAGGATTATCAAATTCTTTACTTTAAGGTCTCTTTTGAAATTTCTTAAATTTACTTAGACAAGATATTTGATAGATTTCTATTATTTAGAACTTATCATATTTCTTTAATTCAAACAATGGATTTTGAAGAAATCATTTTAAATTCACTCAAAAAATTGATTTCACTCATTCAAATTCACCATTCAAATACAGTCGTAAGTTTCATATATTGATATTGTGCTCTCATTCAAATACACTCGCAAGTTTCCTACATTGATATTGTGCTCTCATTTGCATTTTTTTAAAATTATTGTAAATACCATTTCACCTAAATCTAATCTCAACCGCTTTATTTTGAAACCAACATAACAATTTCCTTACTCTAAAGACTAATTAAATGTGTACCCTATCATAGTATATGTTTTTCAATCAATTTTAGATCTTACACATACATAATTTTTGTACTACAAAATTCGCGACAAATAACTTAAAGAACAATGATACTAGACATCATTGATAATTGTTTTATTTTTGCATGTAATGAGATTCATAGATAAACAAAGGAAGAAATCATAAACATAAAACAACAAGACATATATTGATATAAAAAAAAGATTTATTCTAGCTTGATGCGAGAAGAAAGATATTAAGATTCAGTGAATGGAAATGAGACAACAGTCAATATCATAGGACTTGAGGCCACTAGAGGAGACATCAAAATCCCTCCAATCACCTCATGTGTGATGGTTGATAGGCTGACTTCAAGTTCTCCTGCACTTTCAAGTGTCGATGAAGGGGTGATTGTCCCAGAGATTGAGATTATATTAAAACTTCCTTGATGGGTTACAATTCTCCCAGTGGGTTGACGAAGCGTGACTTGCTCCACCACTCCTCTTCCATTATGGACACAAATTGATCTCCCTCGACGCTTAGCTAATTCAAAGAGAGCATTTGACAAATCGACCCCGACATCGATCTCAATGATGTGGGTCTTGTGTGCACTGGACACGTTGCAACGACTGACAATGAAGGAAGACATTAAATGGTCGTTTACTGTGGTAGTATTGGTGATTGTCTTTTGAGGTGAAGATTTGGGGTCTTAAATAGCAAAAACTCTTGAAATAAAAACAACGGCGCAATAAATTATGTTGGCCAAAGACATAGTTTATTATGTTACTTTCTATATATTTACATCGCCCACAGAATTCATTCATTTATTCTTAAACCACTATCATAATCTTTTTTTCATTATATTTACCTACTCCTTTTGGCCATTATTATAATTCACTCTCTCAAACAAATCAACTAAGTAAATGCATTTGTTTATTACAAGTTAATTTTATTTAGTTAATTAATATACTAGTTTATTCAATAAAAGATATAAAATTGATAATATCACGATAAATGATTTTTTTATCAAATATTTAAGATATGGTTTAAATAGTTAAATCGTCCATGTAAGTTAGCGAGTTTTTGGTTTCTTCACCTCTGTATCTTTTTTTAAAATAATATCTTGAATGTTAAAATCATTTTGGTATTTGTTCTTAAAGTTAAAATCCGCATGAAAAAAAAATTTAACATTCAGAAATTACTTTAAGAAAAACAAAAATACATGAACAAAAAGCAAAAGTTCACTAACATATTTAGACAATTTACCTATTTAACTTTTAATATATCTGTTTTTGAATTATCTACCATTTGTATTTGGATGATATAACACATGTTTATTTTAGTTTAGCCAATATGTTAACATTGTGCAAAAGAGCTTTATCTCATGTAATTGTACTTAACTCGAGTTAAAGTAGATTTATTAAAGGGAGAAACATGATATATTTTTAATTTTTTTGTTATAAAACGAGAAGATTTAGGATGCCCAGACTTGGTTAGCTTATTTAATAATACCTTCGTTCCATTATATAAGATAAAATTTATTTTTTAGGTTCACTGAATAATCAATGTATCTGGTATGTATATTGACTAGATACATTAAATATTCAGTGAATCTAGAAAAATGAATTGTCTCTTATATAAAGGAACGGAGGTAGTATTAAATATTGAGGGAGTTTTATATGAGCCAACTCATATGGTAAAAAGGTGCAAATATATTTGACTTATTTAAGAGTAAATTTGAACACACAATTTCACATAATTGTTGGAGCACAATAGAACAAGATGAAGATGGAAAAAGAGAAAGAAAAATTATAACCATTTTTACTCAATTAGAAAACGGTTACAAGAATGATTCTACATGCTACCATTATAAAGAAAAATGCGATATATACTAAACCCATATTAGGCCAATCTAATTAAAGTTCAACTCAAGGCCCAAACAAAATAAAAGCTAACACACTCTGAATGGGCAATTACACTTTAGCATTATCCCTTAATTCACATTCAGAGCTAAAATCAAAAACATCAATATCATTCCTCAAATTGATAAAATGCTCATTCTTGACAGCCTTCTCCACTACATCTGCAGGTTGCTTCTGGGTGCTATAGTGCACAACTTCTAGCACTCCATTCTGGACTTGATTCCTCTGAAAATGGAAGTTTGTCAATGTGCTTGCTTCTTCCATGCAACACTGGGTTCTTAGCAAGGCTTATGGCAGATCTGCTGTCAATCATCAACATCATAGACTTGCTTATCTTATCTTCAGATCCTGCAATAAATTCATCAGCAAAATAGCTTGACACGCAAATAAAGCACCTACAATGTATTCAGCTTCACAAGTTGCAACGCAACCACTGGTTGCTTCTTAGAGCACCAAGTAATGGGACTTCCTAGATATTTGAAAAAATATCCTGAAGTGCTTATTCTGTCAATTCTATCACAACACAGTCAGAGTCTAAGTAGCACATCAATTATGACTCACTTTCAGCACCAGAAGGGAACAAAATTCCAAACTTCAGAGTCCCTTTAATATACCTCAGAATCCTAACTGCAGCTTGGTATTGTGACCACTTTGGTCTATTTATAAACCTACACATCATACTTCAGCTGATGCAAAATTATACACTTCTAATAGTACAAAATCGCCATCCCTAGAAAATATACCATATTTTCCATATTATTCATCTCAAACACATCCTTATCCATACACTGATGGATGTAGAACAACCCTTTTTTTATCCTTCTTCTTCGTGTCTCGTTGTATATTTCTTTGCACTTCTGTTGCATCTGCATTAACAGGCATGTAATGATCTTTGACAAGATCAAACACATCTTAAGTGCCAAACAACACATGCATTTGAATCACCACCAATTCCAATTATTTCCATCAAACACCTGAAGTTCTGTATTCAAACCAACGTTTCCACCATTCATCTTTGATATTGTGTAAGAAATCACTCAGATCTCACCAAACACTCGTGTTTCCCAATCCTTCGAAATCAAGAAATTTGATTCTGATACGATTTTGATCTTCAATTCACTATGAATTGTATGAATCTAAAATCAAAACAATCATACACCTTATGTACAATCGTGTTTCCCTTCCCGTGGATCTGAACCAGAGCTCTAGATACTAATTTTTAGAGCACAACTAAATAAGATGATAAAGATGAATATGGAAGAAGAGAGAGAAACATCGTAACCAACTTTTACTCAATTAGAAAATGGTTACAAGAATGATTCTATACAATTATAAATTAAAATGCAATATATACTAAACTCATATCGTGTCTAACAAATTAAAGCCCAACTCAAGGTCCAAACAAACTAAATGCTAACACACTATGAATGTGCAATTACACTTCAACAATAACCACAATTTGTATGGTAAAAGATGTAGATATATTTAATTTACATAAAGGGAATATTCAAACTTGAAATTTCTCACATTTTTGTATTTATTAGTAGGGAAGTTAACGAGACAGTGTAGTGGCGAGGATGCTTTGCATCCCCGTCCATGTACTTGAATCTATTCCTATCTCTGTCTAGATCTCTGCCACAAAGGGTTCCATCTCTTGTTCTTGTCCTTGGGTATCTCCATAGAATTCCCTGTATAAACCTATAAACATAAAAAATTAAAACAAAGTAATAGTAATATTTTTAAAACTAACAAAATAATTAAGGAACCAATCATCTTTGATAAATCTATTATTTTAGCAATACTTAATCCATTCTCATACATTAAATTTTCAAACTTAAAATAGCTATTTAAATCTCTCTCGTTTACTAACATTCCATATATGCTCTAAATTGTCTTTTTATAAATTTCTATATAAAATAAATTTAAAGGTAATATTAATTAAGGATATTGTGAGAATTGGATCAAACTCTATTGGGTCAAATAATAGCTTTTTTGGTTCGACAGGATTTATGCATGCCTTTGAAGTATGTTTACATGCGGGTGTCAAAGGCCTACATAATGTATTTGAAGTGTGTTCTAGTATGTGAGTGTCGAAATGCTATGGTTGTTAATATTTTGAATTGGATCTGTTTGTTATGTTCAATTATTTAAGTTAGCTTGTACCCTAAGTTAGCTTGTAATGAGTATTTGTGAAAAAAGCCCATTAGTTTAGTATGTTAGGTTTATTATAAATATCATACTAGCCTCTCATTATTGCATACTGCAAATCCTAATTTAGAGTGAGAGAGTTATTTGTTACTCTTGTAACACTTTTAATCTTGATTGAAAGAAAAAGTAAAGAATAGCAGTTATAACCAATTCTCTGTGTTCTTATTGCTCCCCTATTTTTTCTTACCTTTGTGGGTTTCTTGCCGAAAGAAACTTATTATATTTTATCCCTGGCATTGATTTTTGCAACAGATATAATGATAATTTAGACAGAAAGGAGACTCAACGAGGCGGAAGATATGTTTTTCGTCCCTTTTCACGAAGTGCCTTTGGGGAAAAAGTTCCCATCCCTATTTTTCAAAAGAAACTTCTTCATCTTTAGAGCCCTGAACAAAGCAATCCCTCAGCATCATATTAGTAACTGTAAATTGAAATTCATATTTACTATATGTGAATCTGCCACTAAATTGTTTACCGAAAAAATTATCGGTAGAATTTTTTATATACACATTTGCTAGAATTTAATTTTAACTGAATAATTTAAATTGTCATATTCCCTAATTTATTCACTAGTCAAGGGTAGGAAGGTATCATTATAATTTTTTGAATAAAATATTACAAAAAAGAATTATGATTTTTATTTCAAATATTAATAGTATGTTTGCTTCTTTTAAAAAAATTAAATTATATAGTATTACATATTTTTGTATAAAAATATTTGAAAATAATTCTTTTAAAATAAATTCTAATGAAAGATTAGTTTAAATAGTTTTTATAAAATGTTATTTTAGATATTTCATAATTTTATTATAAGTTGTTTTGAATATCATAATTTCAAATAATTACTTAAAATTGAAACTATTTTGAATAGTTTTTATAAAAATTATTTTTGAAATATATCTTTTTTAAAAGTCATGTGATTTGTTAATATTTTTTTTTTTGGAGTAAATAGGATATATATAAATTCCAAAAAACAGTTTGGGTACAGGCTGATCCCAAGGGATCCAAGCATCAACAAGACAAAGCCTAGATTACAAAACTAGGACTAACTAAGGGTTTCCACAAACAATTTAAATTTGCTATGCTGAATCACCCTCCCTCTAATTCTATCCAAGACATCCTTGCAAACCAAGGCCTCCTCATTAGGAGCCTGAAAAGCTCTTCTATTTCTCTTAAGCCAAATGTAATACACCACTTCTGCAATGCACATCTTGAGAAGTTTGGCTAGATGACTGTTACCTTTTGTATGCTCAATAATCCACTGCAACTCAGTATGCCAACCTTGCGGGTTATGATTTAAAGTGATTTGTTAATATTTTAATATTTAATAGTGTGTGTGAGTATATATATATATATATATATATATATATAGATTACAAAAATTAGTCTTTTAATTTATGAAAAATTAAAAAAACTTATAGTATTATATATATATATATACATACATATATATATATATATATATATATATATATATATATATATATATATATATATATATATATATTATTAGATTACAAAAATTAGTCTTTTAATTTATGAAAAATTAAAAAAACTTATAGTATTTCAAATTTTCAATAAAAATTATTTTTTTAAATACAAAGATCAAATCTAATTTGTTGGGTGAGAATATGGAATAAGAAAACAGTCTAGAGGGGGTGAATAAACTTAAAACAAAAAGTCAAATGATTCTTTTCAGAAATGAATTATATGAGGTTTTTAGAGTTTGCATGCGCGAAAGATTTTGAGGGAAAATATGAGAATTATACATTTATTGAAACTTGATTACGTCAACACTTAATGACTTCACAAATATCAAAGAGGATCTTATGATGATACACGAAGGTATTCAGTTGATACCAATTGTATACTTCACGAGAAGTGATTATATAATGATTCAATTTCAGTGAATTCTAAACTCAACAAGTTTCTCATATTGTAATCACCATTAAAGCTCGATTAGGTTCCAAATCTAACAAAATCTAACCTTAATTAATAAATCGCAACCAACTAGATAAACGATAAACTACTCTATGAATTTAAAATCCTAAGCATGTAATATCCTAAAAAATTAAATGTGTGTGTGTGAGAGAGAGAGAGAAAGAGAGAGAGAGAGAGAGAGAGAGAGAGAGAGAGAGAGAGGAGAGAGAGAGAGAGAGAGAGAGAGAGAGAGAGAAGAGAGAGAGAGAGAGAGAGAGAGGAGAGAGAGAGAGAGAGGAGAGAGAGAGAGAGAGAGAGAGGGAGAGAGAGAGAGAGAGAGAGAGAGAGAGAGAGAGAGAGAGAGAGAGAGAGAGAGAAGACATCAAGACTTATAGTGCTTCGACTTTCATTCCCATTTTGCCTACATGCATTCATCAATAGTTTTCCATTGAAATCTACATTGTTCCTTTTTATTTTGACAAATATTGCAAGAGTTCATACAATCACTAGTCCATGATAATGTTGAATAAAATAAATCTTCTATATGGATCTTGACTTGTATATAACTAAATGTCAAACTCTTTTGTGTAATCTTTACTAGATTCATGCTTCTGAGTCTTCCAATATCACCAGTATGCTCCAAGCCTTTGTGTGTAGCAACCAACCCATTGATCCTACCTATTCTTTGAGGGATGAATTGTCTGAATATTTGAGAAGAAAAAATAAATTTGATTTCAAGGGTTTTGAATTTTTTTTAAATGAGAGGTAGTTGATTTCACATAAATTACAACATGATTATGAGATTCACACGTGAAAAGAGGTTCTAGGAGAGTTGACAAGCTACTTTGGGTACTAAGCTGAAGTTCAGTAATGCTTATCATCCTCAGACGGATGGTCAAACATATAGGATTATTACGTCTAAGGAGGATTTGCTGAAAGTTTATGGCTAGAACGAGGAGGTGCTCAGGATAGTTACTTGTCGTTGATTGATTTGACCTATAACAATAGTTTCCATTCTAGTAATGGGATGACACTATATGAGGAGTTGTATGGTAGGAGGTGTAGAACTTGTTTGTGTTGGTATGAGTCAGGCGAGAGTGTTGTGGTTGGACCTGAAATTGTTCAGCCGATGACGATTGAAAAGATCAAAATGATCCAAGAGAAAATGAAAGCCTCACAGAGTCGTCAGAAAATTTATCATGACAAAAGGAGGAAAACACTTGAGTTTCAGGAGGGAGATCATGTGTTTTTTAGAGTTATGCCTATAACTAGTTTTGATCGAGCCTTGAATTATCGAAAGCTCACGCCACATTTTGTTAGTCCATACCAGATCATGGAGAGGATGTGAGGAGTAACCTATCGAATTGCTTTGCCACCTCCGCTTGTGAATCTTCATGATGTGTTTCATGTGTCTTGGTTGAGAAGGTAAATTCTGGATCCTTCTCATGTGATCCAAGTGGATAATGTTCCAGTGAGAGATAACCTGACTATAGAGGTATCACTCATACGGATAGAGGACCGGGAAGTGAAGCAGTTGCATGGTAAAGAGATTTCCTTGGCGAAGGTAGTGTGGGGAGGAACAACTGATGGGAGCATGACTTGGGAGTGTGAGGAGCATATGAGAGAGTCGTATCCGACTTTGTTCTCCTCAGGTAATTTTCGGGGGAAAAGTTTTCTCAAGTGGGGGAGAGTTGTAACACCCCAATTTAGATTATCTTATTTAATTAAATTATTTATGAATTTTTGTGTGTTTATTTAATTATTATGCAATAATAATTAAATTAATTAGGGTGGTAGGGATGTGCGACCTTGAGAGGAGAGTGTGGAGAATAATTAGAGGTTGGTAGATTTATTTAGAATTATTTGATTAATTAAAATAATGTTTTGGTTTTATTAATTAAATAAAAGGCTTAATTGCACTTTTGGTCCCCCTATTATCCATTTTTTTCATTTTTGATCCCCCTATTTCAAAATCCGAAATTTTGATCCCTGAACTATGATTTTTCGAGGATTTTAGTCCCTCAACAAATCTCAGGCCAATTTTTAATGACATGGTGCATAATCTCCTTACGTGTCACATGCCAACTCATTTAATTTATTTCATATATATTTTAATGTTTTTTAAATTTACATATTACATTTTGTTTTTAGCATAATAAAGTAACCAATTATTTTCATTTTCCAAATTCCTTTAAGTGTAACCTAATTACAATTCCTATTCATCTCTTCATTTCAATTCACTTTCAGTTCATGTTACGTTTCCCAGAAGCTCATTCGCCGCCATAGCTGTTTCACAGGTTCTTTGTCCTTCGTCTTCATCTCATGTTTTTCGTCTTCATCATTGATTCCATCTTCATCGCCGCCATAATCACTCTTCTTAAATCGGACTGGTTTGTTGAGGCAAAGGAAAATCTTGTTTCGGACATGGTTGGAGAAGAAGATAAAAGAAGAAGAAGAATAAGTTGTGGATCTGATAGAACACAAACAACCAGTAAAGAACGTGATGAGTTTGTTGAGCTGAGGAAGGAGGCCTTGATTTTATTGAGAAGATGAAGGAGGCGTTGTGTTTGGCAAATGTTAGGTTTTAATATCATTCTTTTTTATATATAATGCCATTTGATTAATAAATATGAAAATAAGTTAAAATATCATAAAGTTATTGTGAGATATTGGATCGAACTCTAGTATTGTCGAAGGGTAGCTTCTTGGTTCGACAGTTCGACAGAGTTAAGCATGAAGTCGAAGGATTGTTCACATGCTGATGTCGAAGATGCTAGGGTTGTTAGCATGTTAAATTAGGTTTTAGTGTTTAAACCCTAATTTGTTAAGTTAGCTTGTTTATTAAGTTGGCTTGTGTAATGGGCCTTGCTGAAGAAGCCCATTAGTTAGTATGTTACGTTTTATTTTAAATAGCATACTAGTCTCTCATCATTGCTAAGCTGCAAATCCTAATTTAGGGTGAGAGAGGTTATTTGTTATTCTTGTAAACTTGTAATCTTGTTTTAAGAGAAAGTAAAAGAATAGCAGTTATAACCAATTCTCGTGTTCTTATTCTCTTCCCTAATTCCCTATTATACTTTGTTATTGGTATCGTTTTTCACAACAAATTGGTGCGGTGAGCGTGGAGAAGATGCCTTCTACAAAGTATGAGATTGAAAAGTTCACCGGAGTGAATGATTTCGGTCTGTGGCGCTTGAAGATGAAAGCCCTACTGGTTCAGCAGGGTTGTTTGGAAGCGTTGAAGGGAGAGGCAGCCATGAATGCAGAATTGACGGCAGCGGAGAAGACAAATATGATCGAGAAAGCACACAGCGCAATTTTGTTGAGCCTTGGTGATAAGGTTCTCCGACAGGTATCAAAGGAGACGACGGCATCAGGGTTATGGGTGAAACTTGAAAGTTTGTATATGACCAAATCGCTGGTAAATCGACTCTACCTGAAGCAAGCTTTGTATTCATTCAAGATGATTGAAGACAAAATATTGGCTGAGCAATTGGATATGTTCAACAAGCTGATTCTTGATCTTGAAAATATTGATGTGAAGATCGATGATGAAGATCAAGCGCTGTTACTATTGTGTTCTTTGCCTCGATCACATGCTCACTTCAAAGAAACTCTCTTGTATGGAAGGGAGTCCCTGACGTTTGAAGAAGTTCAATCAGCCTTGTACTCTAAGGACTTGAATGAACGAAAGGAGCATAAACCTTCGACTGTTGGCGAAGGTTTGGCCGTTAAAGGAAAACTCTTACGAAAGGATGGTAAGTTCGACAAGAAGAAAGGCAAAAGCCAGTCGAAGACTTACAGTGGTGAAGCATCTGGCATTCGATGCTACCATTGTAAGAAGGAGGGTCACACAAGAAAGGTGTGCCCTGAACGCTTGAAATATCATGGAGGTAAGGATAATGGCAACGCTGCCATTGTTCAAGATGATTTCGAATCATCTGATGTTCTTGTGGTTTCAAGCAGTGACTCTAAGAAGGAGTGGATTATGGATTCAGGTTGCACTTGGCACATGACTCCAAACAAAGACTTGTTCGAGGAATTATGTGATCAAGATGGTGGATCAGTATTGCTGGGAAACAACAAGGCTTGCAAGATTGCAGGTGTTGGATCTGTGAGATTCAAGCTCCATGATGAGTCAATAAGATTGTTGACTGAAGTCAGGTATGTTCCTGATTTGAAGAGAAATCTGCTTTCTCTTGGTGAATTCGACAAGAAAGGATATGTTTTCCAAGGAGAGAAAAGTATCCTAAGAGTCATGAAGGGTTCGAAGGAAGTCTTGAGAGGTGTGAAGAAACAAGGCTTGTATACCCTTGAGGCTGAAGTTGTAAGTGGTTCGACAAATGTTGCATCCACGAAACCTTTGTCGAAAACAGAAATCTGGCACATGAGATTGGGCCATGTCAGTGAAAGGGGTCTGGTCGAATTAGGGAAACAAAATCTGCTTGGTGGAGACAAAATCGAAAAGCTGAAGTTTTGTGAACCCTGTGTACTTGGAAAATCTTGCAGAGTGAAGTTCAACAAAGGCAAACAAAGAACACATGGATCCCTTGATTACATCCATGCTGATCTTTGGGGGCCTGCAAGGTGTCCATCACATTCAGGAGCAAGGTATTTTCTATCCATAGTAGATGATTATTCCAGAAAATTATGGGTATTCATCCAGAAGACTAAGGATGAAACTTTTGAGAATTTCAAAAGTTGGAAGACTCTGGTTGAAAATCAGACTGGCAGAAAGGTCAAGAGGTTGAGAACCGACAATGGCCTTGAATTTTGCAATGAGGCATTCGACAGTTTTTGTGCTGCCTCTGGTATTGCAAGGCATAGAACTACTGCAGGTACTCCACAGCAAAATGGTTTGGCTGAAAGGTTTAATCGAACTATTTTGGAGAGATTCAGATGCATGTTGACTAGTGCGGGGTTAACAAAGGTGTTCTGGGCTGAGGCTGTTTCGACAGCAACATATCTGATAAACAGATGTCCTTCGACAGCGTTAGATATGAAGACACCTGAAGAAGTTTGGTCGGGACATCCACCAGATCTCGACAAACTGAGAGTATTTGGCTGCGTAGCCTATGCTCACATTAGGCAAGACAAGGTCGAACCTAGAGCTCTGAAATGCATGTTCATGGGATACCCTGAAGGAGTCAAAGCTTATAGGCTATGGTGCCTAGAACCAGGTCACATGAGGTGTATCACCAGTCGAGATGTAGTTTTCAATGAAGCTGAAATGGCTTTTAAGAAAACTGATGATGTTGGTCGAAGTACAGAAACATCTGACGAAGAGCTGGAACAGGTAGAGATTCCTGTTGAGGTGGAGCATGTTGATGCTGAATTGCATATCCCAGATGAAGTCGAAGAAGAAGCAGAAGATGCTGAAGTTGAGGAAACTGACGATGACTACCTATTGTCGAGAGATAGGTCGAGAAGAGTCATCAAGCCACCTCAGAGACTTGGATATGCAGATCTTATAGCTTATGCCTTAATCTCTGCAAGTGAGGTTCTAGACGAAGAACCTAGAGACTATAAGGAAGTTATGAGGAGTCGAAACAAGACTGAATGGCTGAAGGCCATGGATGATGAGATGAAATCTCTTCATGATAATCATACTTGGGAACTGATCAAGAAACCTGTTGGGGCAAGGTTAGTCAGCTGTAAATGGATTTTCAAAGTTAAGGAAGGAATTGAAGGAGTGACGTCGAAAAGATACAAGGCAAGGTTAGTTGCAAGGGGTTTCACTCAGAAAGAAGGTGTCGACTTCAATGATGTGTTTTCTCCTGTTGTGAAGCATAGGTCCATTCGAATGTTGCTTTTCATGGTGGCACAGTTCGATCTTGAACTGGAACAGATGGATGTGAAGACTGCGTTCTTGTATGGTGATCTAGATGAAACGATCCTGATGAGGCAACCTGAAGGGTATGTCGAAAAGGGGAAGGAAGATTATGTGTGCAAGTTAAAGAGATCTTTGTATGGGCTGAAACAATCTCCTCGACAGTGGAATAGGAGATTCGACAAGTTCATGGCACGCATAAGTTTCATTAGAAGTCAGTTCGACCACTGCGTTTACTTCAGATTTCGACCTGGTAATTCATTTGTTATTTTGTTGCTTTATGTGGATGATATTCTCATAGCAAGCAACAGTGTCGAAGATGTGATGAGGGTGAAGGCTGAACTCAATAAGGAGTTCGATATGAAGGATCTGGGAGCTGCTTCCAGGATTCTTGGAATTGACATTCGAAGAGATAGAAAGAAGTCGAAGTTATGTCTATCTCAAGAGGCATATCTACGGAAGATTCTTGAAAAGTTTGGTATGTCGAATTCGAAGCCAGTTGTGACTCCAACAAACCCTCAATTCAAGCTGAGTATTGATCAGTGTCCCAGTACTGATGTCGAAAGAGCCTATATGAATAGCATCCCATATGCTAATATAGTTGGTTCTTTGATGTATGCTATGGTCTGTACTAGACCCGACATAGCATACGCAGTAAGTCTTGTAAGCAGGTACATGGCGAATCCTGGAAAGGCTCACTGGCAAGCATTGAAGTGGATTTTAAGGTACATAAATGGGTCTCTGAATAGAGTCCTAATTTATGGTGGAGCCTTGGGTGAAGATAGTAAAGCAGTAATAGAAGGATATGTCGACTCTGATTATGCAGGTTGTATGGATTCCAGAAAATCTATTTCTGGATATGTTTTCACTATGTTTGGCACTGCAATTAGTTGGAAAGCAACACTTCAGAAGGTTGTTGCTCTATCAACCACTGAAGCGGAGTATATTGCCCTAACTGAAGCTGTGAAAGAAGCATTGTGGCTTGAAGGTTTTGCGAACGAGCTGAAACTTCAAGGTCGAGGTATCACTGTTAAATGTGATAGTCAAAGTGCAATACACCTGTCTAAGAATTCAGCCTATCATGAACGAACTAAGCACATTGATGTGAGGCTGCATTTCGTCAGAGGAGTAATCGAGCGTGGAGAAGTCCAAGTGCTGAAGGTTTCGACTGAAGACAATGCTGCTGATATGATCACCAAGACATTGCCGAGTTGTAAGTTTTTCCACTGTATGCAGTTGATAAAGCTGCATGAAGAAAGCTAGTCTATTCCTTGACGTTGTAGAGTTAGGTCCAAGGTGGAGATTTGTGAGATATTGGATCGAACTCTAGTATTGTCGAAGGGTAGCTTCTTGGTTCGACAGTTCGACAGAGTTAAGCATGAAGTCGAAGGATTGTTCACATGCTGATGTCGAAGATGCTAGGGTTTTTAGCATGTTAAATTAGGTTTTAGTGTTTAAACCCTAATTTGTTAAGTTAGCTTGTTTATTAAGTTGGCTTGTGTAATGGGCCTTGCTGAAGAAGCCCATTAGTTAGTATGTTACGTTTTATTATAAATAGCATACTAGTCTCTCATCATTGCTAAGCTGCAAATCCTAATTTAGGGTGAGAGAGGTTATTTGTTATTCTTGTAAACTTGTAATCTTGTTTTAAGAGAAAGTAAAAGAATAGCAGTTATAACCAATTCTCGTGTTCTTATTCTCTTCCCTAATTCCCTATTATACTTTGTTATTGGTATCGTTTTTCACAACAGTTATATATGAAATTACAAAAAGAATTGGATTTAATTTTTAAATGAGTTGGCATTGACACGTCAACAAAATGAGTGTCATGTCATCAAAAATTGGCCTCAGATTTGCAGAGGGACTAAAATCCTCAAAAAATCATAGTTTAGGGACCAAAAATCCGGATTTTAAAATAGGGGGATAAAAAATTAAAAAAATAGATAAAAAAATAGAAGAAGATCTTCAAGAGAGAAATTTCATTGCTTGCTAGGAAAATCAAGCTAAGGAGGAGATGTGCTTCTCTAATGGGTGTTAAAGCATGAGGGATAAATGGAGGGACCCTTAACCTTCTTAGGATTAGGTGTTTTGATTCATAATTTTGAATTGTAATGCTATGATAGTTGTTATATGATGATTGTTGTATTTTCTCATGAGTCAATATTTGAATGATGATTTTTGGTGTTCATATATATGATTGTGTGACTGAAATCATGTTTGATTTACCTTGAATTAGAGATGATGAACATGATGATAGTGTTGTAATATTTTGTTAATTCATGAACCCATTGAGTAATAGATGAGTTTGGGGTGTTATAATAGTAGGAAATTGGATTAAATTGATATATTTTTGTAAAATAAGTTATTGACATATAAGGTAATGTTTGGATAGCTTAAAAATTATTTTTTTGTTGCAAAAACAACAGTTGGGGTCGACCCATACGTGTTTGGAGTCGACTACAAACTAATAGAAAAGGAATTCTTTTAAAACTGCACATTATGAGTAGACCCATAAGTTCTAGGAGCTGACCCATACATGCCAGGAATCGAACCATATAGAGCTCTTGGAGTGGCTTCTATTAGTTTGTCGTTTTATTAGTAGGGTCTTGCTCTGATTATGTTACATTGGACTAAGAACGTTTGCTTTCATTTGTTTTGTTTTGTTGAAGTTACTATTTATGTTTTGTTGAGATCTCCAAGTTGTTGTGAGTTGAATAATACAACTTTTGTTATGTTATGAAAGTTGAGGTTTATAAGACTAAATATTATGAGTTGCAGTATTGTGTTTAATTGATTTAATTATGATTTCGCTGCAATGATACTCTAAGTGAATGTGAGCATACAATAACAAATTCTAAATCATTATGTTATAACCCGTGTTACAGAACATGGTATGTTTGATTGTGCAATACATCCTGAATGGTTGCATTTTATTTAATTAAATTTCATACTAAATTATATGTGGGGTTTAGAGTGTCACACTTTATATCTATGTAACTATTATATATCTTAATCAATTAACATATTAAACTAATATCAGAGAACACAAAACACTATAGAGATGTCAAGTATATAAAAACATCATAAACAATGAGTCAATTCAGAGTCGTTTCAAGTTTTTGAAGACCCTCTATAAGTTAGTTATAGTTTATTATGGAAAAATAAATAGAGGTCCTATTTAATTAAGATTTAACCTAACAAATAATTTATGAGACCCTATTTACATATAATTTAACCCTAAAAAATTTGAGACTCTATGCAGTAACTCCCCTTACACGCTCTCAAAGACGGTCCTAAGTCAATTCTACATTTTACATTCCTGCAATTTGATTTGTCCTTGTTCATAACTTTACATCTCTGTAACTACTATATAATATATCTTGATCAATTAACATGTTAAACTAATATTCCACAACACAAAACACTAAAGTTGTCAAATATAAAAAAAAAAAAAAAAAAAAAAACATAAACAATTACTCAATCCACAATCTGCATTCATGCAATTTCTTAATGCAAAATAAGCAAAACTAAACTAAACATCTTGGAAAATATTATAAAACGACATTATTTGCTCTCACCATGAGTTATCACATGTGTTAGAAAAAACTAGGATGCTAAAAGCTAATATGAACTACTAAGAAGCAATAGGCCTTGAAGCTTGGGATACTTGATGGTATTGTACTTCTCATTAGTATATTGAGAAATTTCAGAAAATGTTGATTGTATTTTAATCATCATCCTTTCCTTTGAGTGAGAATACAAATTTCACAATCCTTTTCAAAACCCATGAGGAAGGTGCATCAAAGAGGGATAAGAAGGAAGGTCACAATAATGCTACCGTGACTATTAAGTTTGGGAAGGGAGAAGAAAAATAATCATAATATAGTTTTTCTCTTGTGTATATTATAGTGTTATTAAGTCCCTAATTGCACACACTTGTTATTTTATACTAATAATTAAATTAAAAGTAAGATGCACAAGGCAAAAGCTAAATAGAAAATTTAGACCTAGTGGTAGACAAAGTTAGGTTTTGGTGCTTAAAAACAATACATATTGAAACATTAATTAGTGCCTAAAAAGTTAAAATAATAATGTATTTTGGCATGTTGTGTTAGTGCCAATCACATAGAATGGCTTTTGAGTTGTGCTAGTACCGGTCCAGATTCCTAATAGGAATGCGTTTACTTTTTTTTCCCTACATAACAACCCCAGTTAAGTACACTTTTCTTAATAATTATATTATGAAAATTATATAATTAATCAACTTGGGCCTTTTTAAGCAAAAGTTGGGAATTCACTCTTTGAAATTAAACGAGGGTTAAATATATCTGAAAATCCTATGAAATACTATCATTCAATTTTAGTTCATAATTTTTTTTTCTTAATTGTAACTTTGGTTCCTTTATTTTAGCTTTTTTTTCAATTTTAGTCCCTCAATTTTTAAAAACACGATTTTGATATCTCTTTTGAGTTTTTTTGTTAAAAAAAGACAAAAATATGAACTAATTTTACAGAAAAAAATAAAATAGGGGGACAAAAATTGCACATAAAACTTAAAAAAGGGACTAAGATAGTAATTTTAAAAATAGAGGAATCAAAATCAAGAAAAAGACAAAATAGAAGGATTAAAGTTACAATTAAACCATTTTTTTTAACAATAATTTTTATAATATTTTCAATCCACATTTTTAGTCTCTTCCGTAAACTTTTCTTAACGAAAGTTGACATGGCATGCCACATGAAAAAATTTGGTGGTTGGGCATTCACGTGGAAATGTTTGTGTGGCAATGTTTGTGTGGCAAATCTGTTGATATGACATGTCACGTGGTAATTTTGACCATTTTATATTTTTAAAATTAATTGATTAAATAGTGAAGATAAGTTCGTCGCTAAGATGAACATCATACTTAAACTCATAAATGGTGGTTAATTCATAGCTAATTTGCACCTAATTGATAGCAAACTCAGTCTTTTTAATTTTTAATTTTTTGCATACTAAAAAAGAGATGTTTGTAATGACCTAGACTTAGATTTTTTTTTTCATAATTTTGTGTAAGCAAGTTTATCATTTTATAAGAATATCTGCCACAAAAATCAGAGTAGTTTTTTTTACGTGTGATGAATTAAATATGAATTTTTAAGTGTCAATTTTCTATGAAACAAAAATAATGAAAATTTTGTCGTATGATCAAATCTTGAGCTAATATTTTGGAGGAATTTCCCACATAACACAGAAATAAAATTCAAAGTTTTCTGACATTTCTAGCAAGCCTCAATTTATTTTGATTTTTTTACCGAAACACATATAAATGAATGTTTCATAAGACAGAAACAACATGAACATATGCGTACACATCTCATTTGATCTAAGTTTTTTCCATAAATTTCTATGACAACAAATAAAGAAGAATTATAAATTTTCTAACAGTATGATGATAAATCTATTGTAATTTTCCGAGTGTCAAGGTGTTCAAAAGGTAGAAATGATAGGAAACATAGACCTACGCATTGCAATTTTATCTCACTTTTTAAATGGATTTCTATTACAAAAAATAGAGATGGAATGCAAATTTTAATAGCATTCCGATAATACCTTAATTTATTTTGATTTATTTCCTCATAAAAACAATTCATTTATACGTGTTTTGGTCGAAAAATCAAAATAAATCGAGGCTTCTTAGAAATGCTTTGAAACTTTGCAAATCCATTATGTAATTTATGTGATAAATCCATATAAAAAATATCATCTCAAAATTTAATTATAGACGAAATTTTTATTGTTTTTATCTTATGATAAATTGGCGCTTAAAAAATTCATATTTAATCCATCTCATGTAAAAAAACCTCCAATTTTTATTGGTGAGTTTCTTATAAAATGATAAATCTCATGCAAAAAAAAAAATCTAAATCTAGGTCATTACAAGCATCTCTTTAGTGTGAAAGAGATGTTAAAAGAATCAATAAATTTTGGATTTAGAACTTGAGCTTTTGTCATATTATACCAATCTCTTGGAACCAATGAAGGATACAAATCTTTGTATAGGATTGCTAAGGAAAGAGAAAAAAAGACATGAGATTTTGATCAAGTGAAGTGTGTTAAAGATGAAGAATGAAAATTTTTTGTTCATGAAAAAGATATAACACATATGAATCTAAATTGCTTGATATTTAACGAAGTACATGATATCTCATATGAATCTAAATTGCTTGTTGCTTGATATTACAAATGAGGATAAAAAATATAATTAATATCATTATACTAAAAAACACGAGGTAAAAAACGCATTAAAAGAGATGAGTAATATTAAGGCGGTTGGGCTAGACAACATACCTATTGAAGTGTGGATAAATCTGTAAGATAAAGGAATTTAGAGGCTCACCAAACTATTTAACAAAATTACAAGGTCTAACAAAATATTGGATGAATAGAAAAGGAGTAATTTAGTTCCAATCTATAAGATTAAATGGACATGCAAAATTGTGCAAACTATAGGAGGATTAAACTTATGAGTCATACAATGAATTTATGGGAAATAGTGATTGAAAAGATACTGAGAAACGAGATTCAAGTTACTCATAATCAATTTATTTTTATTCCTGAGAGGTGATCATGGACGCGGTCTATTTATTACGATGTGTGGTGGAGCAATATCATATGGATCAACAAGACTTGCACTCAATTTTTATTAACTTGGAGAATGCGTATGATAGAGTGTTTAGAGAGATTTTATGGAAAGACCTTGAGAAGAAAGGTTGTAGGTTTGAATATATTCGAGTTATTCATGATATATATGAGGATTTATCGGCTAGTGTGCATACACAAGATAGAGATACAAACGATTTTATCATAACAATAGGATTACACCAAGGTTCAACCATATACCCCTACCTTTTTACTTTATTTTTGGAAGTACTCACGAAACAAATCCAAGAGCTAACACTGAGATGTGTGCTTTTTATAAATGATATAGTTCTACTTGGAGGGTTGAACGAAGATTTAAATGAGAGGTTGGAGACCTCAAAACAAGCCTTTAAAATATATGGTTCTCGCCTAAGTAGAAGTAAGGTGGGGTTGGGTATATAGAGTGTAAGTTTAGCAAAAGGAAAAGTGTTTCTAACCTATAGATGAAAGTTGGAGACCATATTGTACCACAAGTCACATGATTTAAATATCTTATGTTCATAATAAAAATAATTGAGAAATAGACGGAGATATAAACTATCTAATTTGAGCTGAGTGGTTGGAATGGAGGAATGCCTTAGGGGTTTTGTTGGGAAAACTATAACAATAATAATCAAGTATTTTTTATAGGTTCATACACATCAATCATTCTTTGAATTTAATTTTGATGTTAAATCCATCAAGAGTAAATATGTGTGGAACAAAGAATAATGATAACCAAAATAAATGGCATCAAGCGGCCAAAATAACCTATAATCAGTGTAAACAAATACACGTTGAGCAAAAGAAAGATAAAAAAGAACACAAAGAATTTTGTTTTCCCAATTCGATCAAACTGATCTACTCTAGGAAAGGGAGAAACTAGTTGATTCACTATATTTCCAAGAATTTTTAGAAGATATGACAAAAGAGTTACAGTAAAATAGTATCACAAGTTCCCAATAAGAAACCCTCATTTCTACCAAGTGTTTCTCAATCTCTCAAACTCTATATATATATATATATATATATATATATATATATATATATATATATATATATATATATATATATATATATATATATATATATATATATATATATGAATCATGTAACTCCAAGGTGATTACAAGTGTTTATCAATTCTCTTAGATACCTCCAAAGATTTTCTAATTCCAACAACACGACTATAAACATTTCTACCACTATTTCTTTAATTTCTCCTTAGAATTCCCACTTCTTTCCTTTGCCTTTCATACTACATTATGAAGTTTGTTCTGTTAAGCATGATAAATACACACATTTATAACTACTGAAACTAAAAAGATCCATAGCGGATCCAAAACACGACTCATCAACAACAAAATCCAACAACCGAAATGACCAGAGTTGATACTCGTCAATTACATAAACCAGACTCGATGCTCGAGGAATGCCCGACGCCCAAACCTAGTTCAATCATCTCCAAACAACCTCTTTCGCACTATAGAATACAAGTGTCGGATCCGTCCCTGTTTGGCGTGTCTATCATTGCCACCACAATTAGGACGTCCTTCGTCGACCTTTCCACTACTTTTCAATTTTTTGCAACTTTGGTTTCTAAATGTCTCAAAATACGATTTTAGTCTCTCCATCACTTAAGCTTTTAAGACAATTCTACAATTCTCCACCTTGACTTTAGACTCTGGTGATGTCAATTTATCCATCAAACACCGTATTGCTTTTTACTATGTTAAAGTCATTATTCATCAACCTTGATCAAGTTCAAGTCACACTTGAACCATGATTTTTCTACTTGCACCCATTTGCTTCCTACCATATTTTTCTGCCCAACTAATCTAACACTCCCAAAAGTATGTCTTCAATCATATTTGACTCCTCCTACTTTCGAATGTCTTCCAGAAATTTTTTTATGAGTTTTGAAATTCTTTAGCCATATTCAAAGCATATCTACCAAGGTCATCACAATTGTATTTTTCTTATGATACAATCTTGCTCATATCCATATCATGAGTCAAACGATAATTAGAGGCCTCTATAAAAATTCCCCCATAATTACTAGTATTTGTAGCAGGAACCTCCACCTCAAATTGATTCTTCCCCACCATAGTTTATGAGATCATCATCTTTAGGTCTTTAGTCTTCCTCTCAATCCAAGACTCACTAATAGTAATACATCTTGGAGGGGTAAACTTTGACCCTCCAAATTTCAATTAAAATGGCTCATATAATCCTTCCTACCTCTTAGATAGCTATTGAAGACACAATTCACAACCTTACAATTAAGTTGAATTAGCTTGATTTAATCAATAAGTAAAGTTTTAACGACCTTTAAAACATAGTAGTCTACAAGTTTCGTACTCCAAACTCCCATAAATTTTTGGAAGTCACTTCTTGTGTATGAACATTTGTCGACCAAGTAAGTTGCTTTGACACCAACCTTATCTCAAAAACCCAATAAAAAAATCAACTATCAAATACATTTTTATCCTTTGCCTCTTACAAAACTCATTAAAATGCTCATAAACAACCTTAAAATCATCTAGGTTACCTTCATTTTAAATCTCATACATCACACTTGATTCAACATCAAATAACACAAGTATATCTTTAAAAATGAAACTCAATTAAATAAATAAGCACAAGTTTTTATTATCCAAGAAGTTATTTACACACTTCCTTTTGATCTTAATGTACATGATGATACAAAATACATCACATATTTCTTTGTTCATTAAAAAGAAGAAAAAAAACATAAAAGGTTTCTATCTTCTTAGTTTACAAATTACAATCCAATCCAATTCCCAATACAAACTCCATAGAAATTATCTCCGAATAAAACCTCTGTTTTTCTCTCATCGTAACTTCTGTTGTCGTGCAATGAATGCTTCCACAGTGCGACGAAATTCATCATTACTCATTCCATCTTCTGGATACAAACTCGAATTCTTCACCATCATTTTCTTCTCTTTCTCAACTTGAATGCTTCCATTCTTTCTTTTCTCATTCTCACTCTCACACCTTAGCAACACTTTCTGTTCCTTCTCATTATCACTATCCACACCCCTCACCAACTCAATTTCCGATTGACACCTCCTATACTCCTTCACTTCCAAATCCATCCCTTGTTCATCTTTCTCAGAAACTTTCACCACGCTTCGAGTCTTTACGTTATTCTCCACTTTCACACCTAGTTTTCTCTGATCACAACCTTGAATTCTCTGATACACGTTACTATTCTGAAGAAACTCGAGATACAAATCATGCTCCGAACTTTTCGTTTTCGAAGAATCATTTGAAAAATGACCTGATTGAGCCACAAGCGTGATGATAATAACATTCCCAATCAGAAAAACAAATCCAGGACTAACCGCGAACCCTCGAAAATACTCGCTATAATTCTTCAAAGCCAATGGTAGTTGCTGAAACGAGAGCCTAGAAATCAAAACCAGCACAACGCACATCTCTACATACCTCAACAAATCCGTAATCTTTCGTAGATTACTATGTTTCTGAACTTTGTTGAATCTCTCTGGTTTGTGTTTGTGCAAAGTGACAGAACCCATTTTTCAAACAGAAGCTGTTCTGTTTTTTTGTTTTACTATGTTGTGGTTTTAGATAAAAGGGACTGAGAATTTGTGCTCGTGAACAATGTATATGAAAGCAGAATCTAGAGAAACTGCAATGGTGTTTGGGATCAGAAGCATGGAAATTGTTTGTATAGAAAAAATTCAAGTGTGAATATGAATGTGACAAGAGAGAATAGAATGTATGTTGTTTGAGGTTTGGTTATATTTTTCGGAAATGAGTGGTGATGTTTTGGTTTAATTTATAGATGTGAAAGAAAGCATGAGAAAAATAAGTGTTTGTAAAATAAATTATTTTGAGACACCGCGAATCTAGTTCCTTTTACTTTTTCTTGGTATTCTATTTTTTTTCTTTTTTTTTTCTTGCTTTTTAGTTTAAATAATGTATTTTCTTTTTCTTTTTAAATAATGCTTTTTCTTTTTCTTATTTTATTTGAAAATTATGCCTACTCTCTCCTCCTATTTTAAATACTTTACTTTGTTTTGTTATATTTTTTGTTGATATTTAAGCGATGTAATTGAATTGGCAACAAAGACATGGTAAAAAAAATGAATTTAATTGAAATATACTGACAGTGGAAAGAAGTTTTACACCGTAAATTACAACCGTTAATCTATTGGAAGTGTTTGACTTTTATTTTAATTTCTTAAAAAATAATATGATTGAGTGGTTGTGATGCATTGACCGTGTAAAAAGTTTTACACTGACAGTGCATAGCAATTAAACTCAAAAAAATTTTAAAACATGCACAACAAATTAATTAGATAAATGGTAAAATAAAATAGGTTTATTTCCCCTTAAAAAAACTTATCAACTTATTTGAAATCGTTTATTTCTATATTCTTACTCATACCACTCAACATGACATTTAAAATTTTACCTACTTTTTTAGGTTCCAAAATCTGTTTGCCTTTCTGTCATCCATATAATATCCAGTACATTAAATTATTAAATAAAAATACTTTAACATCATTTGGTTTATCATGCATAAATGAATAAATAAATAAAATAAGTTCTTTTCATCATCTCAAATGAAATTTTTTGAATATAAAAAGAATATAATATTATAGTAATCTGGCAGTAGGCTATTGGAGAGTGCATGACAGTTGGTCAACATAGAAACCACAAAGATTTGCATTCCATTTCTTACTCTCTAAGAAAAATGTATATGCCACACAACACACACTTTCTTTGCTTAATTGCTTTCTTCTTCCCTTTTTTGTCAACCCTCAAAAAGTTCCATGGTCCATCAACAACAATAATGGAGGAGGATGCTACTTTTTGCCTCATACAACAATTGATACATGCATGCACAAATTCTATTGGCTATTATGTAAAGTTACTCATTAAATAAAGTTTGGTTATAGTAAACTAATACATGCACTGTACTTGCATGATATAAAAATCTTTGAACTATTTCATGTGATAATGACATATAGTTTTCTGAGTTTTATTATGGATTAATATATGATTCCAGAATGATCTATAGATTCGATTTCATCCACTTGATTACTTAAACTAGAAGGAGCACTAGCAATGTAGTGACTTGGAGGGTCCACTATTTTTCCATTCTTAAAGGTTTGCTTTTTCAATGTTTGGTAGGTAAAGTAGCTATACAATACCAAATTGATTGATATCTTATGTTAAAGCTAAATATCATATGATTGAAGAAGGTGAATTCTTTCAATCTTTTGGGACTAAAATTGATTTGCCATTACACTTATGATACTTTTTATTTTTCTTTATACAGAAAATCAAGTAGGAATTAATACAGCATTAAGGGTTTAATCAAATTTTGATCCCAAAACCTAAATAATTTGAGGCATTCCTTTACTAAGTTAATAAATAAGTGTTAATAATTTAATAATTTATAACTAAATTAAATTTTTTTAATCTTATTTTTTATTTATAATTTTGAAACATAAAACTTAGGTTTGACCATTGAGCCAACCCTAATTAATAATTATGTATGAACATTTTCTGAATGAGATATAAAATATATTAATAAATAAAGAAAATAAAGTTACAATAAAAAATTACAAAGCACAATAAGTACGTAGAAACGTGATAAAAAAGATATAAGATGCACGACAAAAAAAGGAAACTTCAAAAGGAATTGGTCATTCAAAAACAAAACTACAACTACTCGAGAACCGTCATACTATTGTCAAACTAGAGTTCAAACCAGCCAAATATTCATCTATCAACATATCAGATTTTAATAAAAGAGGTATTGAAGACCACCACCACACTTTGAATCCAGACAAACAGTTAATCCACTATAGGAAAAGAGATTTCTATTACTGAGAATCTTATAAGGAAGTTAATGAATCTCCAAGGATTGGGTAGAGTAACTTGCGCTATTCCTGGAAGAACTGACTGGGAAGCAGTTTACCCCGAAATCTTTACAGCTGGTAAAGGATCACCAAACACCAAGGATCTGAAGCCTCCATAAAGAGTTTGGGCAAAGATCATTCTGGGATCAATCAACCACAGAAAAGCATTTGTGTCTGCAACCTACATAAATCAAGACCAGCAGTTCCTTCTGTACTGCATTGGGAAGGGAATAAGGATTGATTTACCTCATATTCTGTTCCATCATTTGTGGAACCATGTGAAGGATTCAAGAGAGGCAGAAAGAATCAAATACCCCAAGGTCAAGAGGAACACCATTCCTATGGGAAGGCTGATATCAGACATTCTGACAGAGAGTGGTCTGATAGATGCTCTGAAAGAAGCTGGCGCTGCTCAAGATCTGACAGCTGTTTGTGGGAGTACTCTTAATGCCCATAGTCTGAGGAAAATGAAGCTGATTGAAAAGGTCCTTTCTCCTCCAACAGTGGTCAGTGATATTCTGTCTAGAAGAAATCCTATAGATGACTTCCAGCTGTTCTTCAAGGAAGAACATCCAGACTCTGTCCTCTTCTATATGGAGTCTTGCCTTAAAGATGGCTCAGAATTTGATCCAGCGTGGCTACATGGCAGAAATCTCCCTTCTCTGGATGCCTTAAAGGAGAAGGAGAAGAAGAAGAAGAAGAAGAAGAAGAAGAAGAAGAAGAAGGAGGAGGAGAAGAAGAAGAGAAAGTCTACTGGAGATGGTCCTTCAAAGCCTCTGAAGAAGAAGAAGAAGAAGAAAAGTTCAGGTATCTCTATATCTAGCTCTGTACCTCCTTCTATTAATATTTCTGAAAATGTATCAACATCAGACCCTCTCTATCTCTCTCTCAAAATCCCTAAATCATCTGCAGAATTTAAGAAGTTGATAGATGATATAGATAGTGTTGATGATTCTATTATTGAATCTGATTCTGTACCAGAACTTCCCCTCACCAAAATCAACCATCTTCTGAAACTCCCTCTTCATCCACCACCTCAAAAGGAAAACGACCCATTCATTCTGAACCACAAATTCTGAACTCTCCACCTCTCACTATTATCTTTCCAAACATACCCTCTGAAAACATCTTCTCCACTTCTCAACCTCAACCATCTCAACCTCAATCCTCTGCTCCCCAACCTCAACCAACATCCTTTATCCCTCAACCAATCTCACCAATATCTGACCCTCCACCAACAGTTGACATTCCTGTTTTCTGTAATTTCTCTGAATCTTCATCCTCTGAATCCTCTCTCCTTCATCACCCTCGCAACCAAGCACCTTCTTCTGATCCAACAATAGTTATTGTTGACTCTGATCAAGAAGAAACCTCATCACCTCTCTCAACCATCCCTTATCTTCTTCTTGATAGACCATCTGAACCCTATCTCATCTCAAACCCCCAAGAGACAATAACCATCATTCGATCCTCTTCAACCCAACCCTCTGTTGATACTTGTTTTCAGATTTTTAATTACAGGGTACAAAGTAGGTTGGGGATTCTGAAGGCTGCCCATGATCACAAGTTAGATCATGTGGCTGTTGGAAAGCTCTGGGAGGTGTTCACCAAAAATCTGCAGGATGATGTTCTGAATCTTCAGAATATCTGTGTATCTGAAGCTCCTGGTCCAGCTGGTCTAGCTCTAGACTATGATCATTGGAAGACTCTGCAGGAAATCAAGAATTGGAACATTCTGCAGGCTGAATCTTCTGGTGCTACTGCATCTGAAGTTGATGAGATGGAGCTAGAGGATGATGATATGGATTTGGATAATCCTCTGCCCATGGTTGTCTGGAAGCCACAACAATTTCCTTTTGCTCCCAAGGCTAAGGAGTTCGCTGTTCTGACTAGTGATATGGAAAGTCTGTTCGAATGGTTTGACTCTAACCTAGTTGCTCAACCATTGGTTCAAGCCCCTCCTGCTTCTCCTTTTGTTGTTGGTTCCTCTACTTTTAAAGTGTGGAACACTCTGAAGGAACTTCAGAAGAACCAATAAGTTGTCTTCAATCGTTTGGCTCAGCAAGAAGATACAAACTAAGAGTTCAAGACTTTGATGCAGAGATCTGAAGAATCTTCCAAGAAGCAAGAAGAAGACACTGCTGGGATCAAGAATCTGCTAGCAGCCTTAGCCTATAAGCTTACCCAGTCTTAGTCTGTGTCTTGAGTCTTTTTTATAGTTTTCTTTTGTTCTTGCATCTGTTTTCGATTGTCCATTGCATCTGATTGTAAACACTCTGTTTTATCAATGAAATTTCTTCCTTCATCTTTTGTGTGTCTTTCATCTGAATCTGTTATATATGCTTTTTGATGTTATGACAAAAAGGGGGAGAAACGTACTATTTGAATTGATTTATTATATCAGTTGTTGGGCTTAAGTCTCAACATTCCTAACAAAAATTGCAAGGTTTTGTCTCTGATAGTTTTGCAGGAATGTGATAATCTGAAAAATTTCAAAAAGGGGAGAAACGTATCTTGAGAAAAATCTTCCAAAGATTTGAAGCAAACAAAGTTTAATGCTCTGATACAAGAAATTGCAAAGATCTGAAGCAATCTACCTTGATGCTCTGATAAGCTAAGTGTTCTAAAGAAAAATTCAAAGCTTTGAAGCTGTCCAATGGAAGCTCTGAAAGAAAGCTCTGAATCATCTGAAGATAAAGCTCAACGTGAAAGTCTCTTCTAAAATGGAAAATACTCAGGGAAGTCTTTCATTTATAAATTCTTCTAGTATTAATTTCAGGGGGGGATTGTTAATCTCAGGGGGAGACATATTCACACACTCTGATTAATATGCTTTTATGCTATATCTGTGTATTGTCTTTTTCATCTGTTATTCTGGATACAAATTCATATCTATTCTGTATGTTTTTGTCATCATAAAAAGGGGGGAGATTATTAGAACATGAAATGTTCTGATCAATATTTCTAGTTTTGATGATAACATTATATATGAATTTTGTATAAGACAATGTGGTACTCTAATTATTCACGTTTTCCATTTTAGGAAAAGCCTAAAAGAGTATGTACTAAATCATCATTTAGAAGCTCTGACCCAGAAGATCTGGATGGCTTCATTAGAACATGGTCTGGAAGACATCATAAGATGGTCTTGAGGAAATCAGAACATGATCTAGAAGGCATCAGAAGAAGGCAATCAGAAGCAAGGCTATGAAGATCTGATGGTATCACGCTACAAAGAACTTCCAAAGTCTGATGACTGAAGTTACATTTGTACTAATGCTGAAGACTTTGATATTCAAACGTCTTTCTAATAGTCTGAGTCCAGAAGCAAGTACAAGATGAAAAAGCTACAACGTCAAATATGTCTGACTGATAAAAGGAACGTTAGAAGCTACAAAAGGCAAAGTCAGAAGTAACAGTTAATGCAAGGCTCGAGGTTGTTGACAAAAGAGCGAAACTTTAAATGCAATGTTGTACTGTACACGCAAAACATTTAATGCAGTACTATTCAACGGTCATATTCTCATGCCTATAAAAGGAAGAAGTCAGCAAGGAGAAACGTTAGAAAGCCCACGTTCATTCTTTACATATTCTCATCATCTAACTCTGATCTTTCTCACGAACAAAGAAGCAAACTTCATCTCCAACCTCACAAATCTTGTAATATCTTAGTGAGTGTTAGAACTTAATCTTGAGAGAAAAATCACTTGGTGATTATAGCTTATTTAGAAGCATATTAAACTCTTGTAATATTGTTTACTAATTTTGTAAAAGGGAATTCCTAGAGTGATCAAGTTGTGATCTGTATACTCTAGAAGACTTAGAAGTTGTCTAAGTGGAATACCATTGTAATCAAGGTTGATTAGTGGATTAAATCCTCAGTTGAGGTAAATCACTCTGTAGGGGGTGGAATGGAGGTAGTTTGATTAACAACGAACCAGGATAAAAATAACTGTGTGATTATTTTTATCTGCAGTTTTTTTAGAAACAACCATTATTCAATCCTCCCCCCTTTCTAAGTGTTTTTCACTCCTTCATTTATCACTACGTTGTAACTCTAGAACTTGTAACTTTAGAACTTCTGATCTTTTACATGCGTGATCTTCTGAGTTTGCAAGGCTTCTTGTTCCTGATTTTTTTGTTCATTTCCTTTGAAGCTTCTGACATACTTTCTGATTGAGTTACTGTATATGTTGTAAAGGACTTTGACACTTGTTTCTGCACACTCAATGAAGCCATTAGTAATAAAATTATTACTAACAAAATATATGCTTGTTATCATCAAAATTAGATTCTGAACATAGATTTTCAATCTTGTTCTAACACTGAACATATGTTCAACAAAAGAAGAAGCGTTTATAACTATAGGTGAATGTTGGAGACTATATTATCCCTCAAGTCACACGGTTTAAATACTCGGGGTCTGTAATACAAAATGATGGAGAAATGATGTAAACCGTCGGAGTCAAGCTGGATTGTTGAAAAAGAGTAAGGCATAAGGTGTTTTACGTGATGTAAATGTGTATATATATATATATATATATATATATATGAGCATATCAAGTGAGGGCATTTTTTAAATGAGAGATGAGAGGAAGAAATATCAACCTTTGGATTCATCAAGAGAGAGAATGTTAATACATTAATGAGGCTATTAATTTATCTCTCTTGATGAATTCAATGGTTGATATTTCTTCCTCTCATCTCTCATTTAAAAACGCTCTCACTTGATATGCTCCTATATATATATATATATATATATATATATATATATATATATATATATATATATATATATATATAGTAAGTTATAATAACTTACTCCACATCTTGACCATTAATTATTTTCAATCTGATGGTTAAAATTAATAAGGATTAGTTTTCTCTTTCCACATTTAATGACTTATTAATTTTAACCATTAGATTGAAAATAATTAATGGTCAAGATGTGGAGTAAGTTATTATAACCTACTCTTGGAGTCAATATAATCCTCCTATATATATATATATATATATATATATATATATATATATATATATATATATATATATATATATATATATATATATATATATATATATATATATATATATATATATATATATATATATATATATATATATGAGGAGGGTTATATTGACTCCAAGAGTAAGTATTCAACACTTACTCCAAATCATAACCATTGATTTTCATTAATCTAACGGTTTTAATTAAAATTTTGACACGGTTTCAACACTTACTCCATATATATATATATATATATATATATATATATATATATATATATATATATATATATATATATATATATATATATATATATATATATATATATATATATATATATATATATATATATATATGAGGAGGGATCAAATTACACCAATATGTTACACTTATAGTTACACTCATTTATAACCTTTGATACTATTTTGATCTAATGGTTAGAAACAACTAATTAGTGACTCATGATTCTTACTTAAAATAGTTTTTTCTACTTTTGATAATAAATAATTTTTATCTTATCAAATCATAGTTCATTCTTATAAAATTAAATAAATCTCAACAACTTTTTCTAATACATAAATAAATTTTATTTTTATAAAAAATACGTGATTCTAAATATTTCTAAACAATCAAGATTAATATTTATAAAAAAAATAACATATTCTTATTTTAAAACAAAATTCACATTTTTATTTTCTTTAAAAAAATCATATTCAACTAATTAAAGTAAATAATAAAATTGTTTCAATTTTAAATAGAATAAAAAATAATGCTCAAATGTGCATAAAAAAAATTAAATAATGAGCATATAAAGATGTAAAAATAAAAAATATATATAATATTTTTTAAAATTTTTAAAAATGATTACAAAAGTTTATCAATTTCATTGTTCACTTTATATAATATTTTTGGGTTAATCATTAATCCTTGCTTGTTTTTATATTTATTGTTTATATAGTTATTGTATTTTTAACGCGCTATTTAAAAATATAATTTTTTTTATAGTGTATATAAAGTATATATATATATATATATATATATATATATATATATATATATATATATATATATATATATATATATGTATATATATATATAATACAAGTTTATTTAAAGAAAAATAATATTTGTTTGAAGGTCAGAAAAAATATTTTTTTATTTAAATATAACGTTTATTATTTATAAATATTAAAAAATGCATAATTTGAAAATAAAAATAAAAATAAGTTAATAGAATATAATTTTTCTTTATTATCAAAATTTTCATTTGTTTAAAATTGAGATAAACCATTATTTAATAAAAAAATAACATTCCTACAAATAAATATTAAAAATCGCGTATTTTTAAGAAAAATTAATTTAAATTACGTGATTTTTATTAATATTTATTATAATACATTATTTTTATTATTTCTTAAGAAAAAATGTAATTTTTTAATAAAAAAAAACGTGTATTCATTATTTGAATCTAATTTCATAATAAAATTTCATAATATAAATTTTTTCATAATAAAATTATTATGCTAATTATTAATTATTAATTTTTTGTATATTTTTTATATGGACTTTGTGAATTATTTTATATTATATTTAAAATTGAAACAACTTTATTATTTATATTAAGTGAATTCAATATGATTTAATTTAAATAAAATTAATAAAAGTGATTTTTTTTTTAAAAATTCAAAAATATTTAGCATATAAAAATATTTAGCTGAAGTGAAAGTTGCAAACTTGTGCTAAATTTGAATGGATGTCATTCTGGGTCTTTCACATATGTTTTCAACTTTCACTTCTGCTTCATCGTCTACTTGTATTTTTTTCTTCATAGCAACACAAACTATTTGTATTTATTCTTCATTCACCTTCTCTACAAGTCAAAATGCATTAACATGACATTATAATTATAACAGATACATAAAGTTCACTTCTATAATCCATGCACTTCTATAATCCATAAACCATCAGAAAGTTCACTCATCTTAAGTTATACATGTCATATTATTCTACAAACAGCGTGAAAGAAGCTATTGAAACATAAAATATGATACATAATAGTTCACTTCTTAGGCTATACATTTACACATATTAAGTTAACTTCTAAAGCTATTATACTCATCTTAAGTTTATTTCTTAGGTCTTATTGTCCTGTAAATAGCATGGAAGAAGCTATATTACACATATCAATAAAACTTCACTTCTTAGGTTATACATTCACTCATCTTAAGTTAAATAGATTTGGAAACATAAAATATTGAACTATGAAAAAAGCTATATTATATATTGTGAAGACTAACCTATAACATAGCCATTTTCTAAGACTTGATGGAGTTAAATTATATTTCGTAAACTTTGATGCAACAAAGGTAACCCTTCAAAGAAGACGAGTTCGCTGCATCACTTTGGTGTTTCTGATCGTGCTTATCCGCAATTATATACGGAATGTATCAGAGTAATATAAAATATTGTCGAATTCACAGACCAAACATTCAATTTATCATTACTATTGTTACAATATTTATCTAAGGCGATCGTTAGAAGGTTTGTAATAAGCAGAACAACATAAAGTAATAAACTTTGAGTAAATTCAGAATGATAATGCTAGAATGTGATTCTCATTGATCAACAGTACTCTTATTATTTCTAAATAGGATTACTTACTGGGAAATATTTTCTACTTTGAAAAAGAATTAATTGAACAAGAACTGTCGCTCACGCGTATTTAGAATTGGATTTTACTCTCTAATCTTTACCAGGGTTATCACATTCCCAAGTTGCGTTTGCATTAAAGTAGTAAATCCTTTTTTAAGAAATTAGATCTTTTACTCAGTTGAAAAGTTTTGATTTGAAAGTTTACCTCAAAAGGGTTTCTGGCTTTCGCTCGGATAACCAGATCCTAAACCTATAAACACGTTCGCAAATAGTTTTAAAATCGTTCTCGAGAAATATCAAACTTTCCTAATTAATTAACAAAGTGCTTTTGTGGTATTTATTAACCAAAAACAAATCAATTTTAATCTCAAGTATCAGAAGTTTTTCGATCTTATCCGATGTATTCACGGCCTTACTTTCGTAATAGCCAATCAAATTAAATTCAGAAAAATTGTATAAAAACCAAAATAGCCCATAGTATCAATCCTAAGAAATAACGAACAAAGCACCATCGAATTGAAGGTCCTCACATTCTAGCACTAATAGTTTAGCTGGATATGATTACAGTAAAAGAAGAAGCTTTTGTTTGGAAGATGGCATTAAAAATACTGAGCAAAAAATAAGAAAGTACGGTAAAATAAACGTGTGAATAAAGTAAAATAGACAGAATACAAATAAAGCCAAATTAAATAATAACCTGCTTCAAACGGAGGCTTAAATCTGGTACAATGGAAATAAACTTTGGCTGAATGTAAATGCGGGAAATAAACTTCTGCGGAATATAAATGGCACAAATAAATTGCTTCAAAATAAAGGTGCTCCAAACTCGACAACAATAAAAATACAATAAACTTTGCCTTTTTAAATCTGAATATATGCCTAAGTTGTGTTAAGTCTGGATGATCGAAAAATTGAACAGAAACTCCTATTTATAATGCATAGGAACCCTAGAGTAGGGTTGGGTCGTTGTTGATAACGTGTGAGAAAATATAGGAGAGAGTGAGGAAAGTGGATATCAAGCCCAAGTCCACTTTCCCAATGTTCCGAAAAATCAAAGGGTGGCGAACGTCACCCCCTATGGCGAACGCCATGCTCACAAAATGGGGAAGACCCAGTCTTCCTGATCGTTAGTTGGTGGAACACATCGCTTGACATTTGGCTTTCTCCATAGAAAGATCCATTACGAACGCCTTGAGTGCAAATTAATCATTTTCTTTCATTTTCCATCCAATTTGCTTCGCTTTTTTGCGTAAGCCTCTCATATGGTCAATTACCTGCAAAACAGACAAAACGCCAACATAATACTAGGAATAATAATGAAACAACGATAAAACATGTGCAAATAGAGTCAAATATGTGATGTGTTTCGGTGTTATCAAACTCTCTCACACTAGAACCTTTGCTTGTCCTCAAGCAAAAATATAGTAAGAAAAACAACGTTGTTCAGATAACAATTCCAAGCTATAGAATTTTTTATTGATCTTGGTTGTGTCGATAGGCACTAACTTAAAAACTAAGGATATTATAACAACACATTTCGCTTTTGAGGTCATAAGTCTACTTCCTATACAAACCAATTTGTATCATGTTATTGTGCTTAGGCATATTTTCGTCCCGTTTTTATGTCCTTTTTCATTTAGGCGCAATCACATTAAGCTTTTTATCCGTACATACTCATAGTAAAGTGACTAATTAGCGATTATGATCCTTTGCTTGGGTTTTTGATACATAAGTGGTGTATCCCTTTGTTTACCCAATTTTAACTGCGAGGGATCGGATCGTAATCCGCCCTACCAAGTTCAACATCAGAAACCTCTGAACCAACCAATAATGGATTATTTTTATTCTGCAGCTTTTACAATTATTGGGTTAAGTAACTGAGTGAGGGCTACCTAACTTCAAAGGTGCATTCTCTATTTTCAATTATTTTGTTTAAAATTAGGATCATTCACTTATATTCATCAACTTCCCTATGTAAAACATGCTTAAGATGGTGTTGACTACTAAGATAAAGTACTTAAGGACTTTTTTAGAGTGAGACTTTAAGGCCATGACACAACAAGTATTCAGATCAATTTCCATAATTAGGAGACTTAGGGTGTTAAAACGATACCGATATTTTAGGAATTTTCCCAAATCTCCACAATCTTTCTTTAGGTAGCCTAAAAATGAAGGGAAAGAAAAACACAAGAAAGGGGGGTTTGAATTGAATTTTCAAAACTTTTCCCTTGGAAATACTATGCATTCAAAATGAAGAATAATAAAGAGTGCAATGAAGATAAAAATGACACATTCATGTTATCCAAGTTCACCTTAGAGAAGGTTTATCTTGTCCACCCTCTAAGGTGATTTTGCCTTAGAAAATGACTTAATCCACTATCATCAAAATGATTACAAACGCACGGGCTAACTGTTGGTGACTAACAACCAAAGCAATTATCAACTGTTAGTGATCTCTTAAGAATTCAGTCCCAACTGGTCCCCTAAGAGATATAACGATCATTGACTCCTTAAGGATTCTAACCCAACTGGTCCCTTGAAGGAGATTTCTCCATGATGACAAAATATCAAAGTCTTCTCGAGTCTACAGACTAATACTAGTCACTTAAGGAACAACCAACTTTCAGTTGCTTAATGGTTTGTGCTTACATGATTGCTTCTTACAAACTGATTACACAAATGTTAAGTACAAGAAATAATAACACAAAAGTGTTAAGCAAGTTATGAGCAACAACTCCTTACTTTTATATAATTCAACAAAGATGTATTTGATCAGCATTTGGGTAGCAACTTGTAGTTTTCTTTTTTCTTCTTCTTTCTTTTCATTCTTTATCCTTTTTTGTTTGGTTTCAACTTTCATAACTTTAGCATCAGCTTCCGCTTCGCTTAAGTATTTGAGCTTCAGCAGCATTTCTTCTAAAATATTTGATCTTCTTTTATAGCCTTCAAAAATGACGTCGAGAGGATATAAAGGTCCTTTCCAATATCAACGGTTACTTTTCAATGGATAGTTTCAAGTGTAGATATTGGATAGTACGGCACGTTACTTCCCATGCTTACAGCTTGCACCTTTTATCATGAAAACATGGAAGACAACTTCTAAATAGTACAAACGTCTTTGTAATAATGGATTTTTTAAGCATATTGTTGTATTGAAATATTGAGAAAGTTTCTTGATCTTATCTTCAAATGATGTACTTCTGATATGAAGTAATGAGCTTGAAAGAGATCAACTTCTTATCTTTATTCTTCTGATGAATTTTAGGATGAGTAGTTCAGAAATTACTTTGTTATGATATCATAAGAACATCAAAGTTATTAAGAACATAACCTTGTCTTTCAGAAATGGTAAATACAACGCAAGACTTCCTATCTGAGACTGAAGTATATCTGGATGATATATAAGATATCTGATTTGAAAGATAGAAAGAATCCAGATGATGTTTCGTGCAATAGTATTAGAGTCTTTTAGAATTATAACAATGTTTTCAGATATGCAAAGCAACAACTTTTCTGAAGACGGGTGTTAATATATGTACTTTCACTCATGACAACTGAACTGCATTTTTGATGTCTGATATCCATATTTCCAATCTTGACCTTTATCACTTGATCCATGTAGCGTCTATAGTCGAGAAGATGATGGAGAATAGACTTAGATGGTTTAACAAGTAGTAGACATCTAAGTTATGTAGTAACGAGAGTAGACCGGATGGAGAGAAGGTATACAATTCGAGGAATAAGAAAACCTAGAAAGACTATAAGAGAAGTTATTAAGAAAGATATTGAGATTAATGATTTGGATAGAAGCATGATTCTTAATAGTATATTATGGCAAAAGTTGATCCATGTAGGCGATCTCACCTAATAGGGTAAGACTTTGTATATATATATATATATATATATATATATATATATATATATATATATATATATATATATATATATATATATATATATATATATATATATATATATATATATATATAGGAGAGATCAAATTATACCCGAAGAGTTACACCACGAGTTACACTCGCTCGTAAATTCATTTCAAATAAATAATTTTCAAAACCAAACATTGAATTGAAAAATAATATCATATAGATCATATCTATAAAGTTTGAGATTAATCTATAATGATTTAGTATGTCATTGAATTACATTAAAATTAACGTTATATGAAAATTCATTTTGACGTTAATCTTTAGATATCTTGATGGTATGACAAATTATTATACATTAATCTCAAACTTTATAGATATGGTATATGTGATGGTATGTTTCAATCCAACGGTTGCTTTAGAAAATAAAGTTACACCAATATATTACACTAATAGTTACACTCATTTATAATCCTTGATATATGATTTTAATCTAACAGTTAAAAATGTCCACTTAGTGACTCATGATTGTTTCTTAAAATAATTTCCTCCTATTTTTTATAATAAATAATATTTTATTTTATCAAATTATAATTTAATTTTCACATAAAATTGAAAAGATCTATGTACTTTTCTCACAAATAAATTACTTTCATTTTTGAAAAGAAAACGTGTTTGTTAAAAAAACTTGATTCTAAATATATTTTTAAAAAAATCATTATTCAAAGTTAAAAAAAATCTATCTAATGTAAATAATAAAATTGTACAATTTTTAAATATAATTCAAAATAATACTAAATATATAAAAAAAAAAAAATACAAAACTAAATGTCGAATAATTAGTACATAATAATAATAGTTGAGAGTAAAATATAATATTATTTTTAAAATATAATAAGAAATAGTAGAAATCACGTCTTTCAAAATAATATTAATAAAAATCACAAATTTTTTATTAATATTTCTTAAGACTACGTAATTATATATATTTCTTATTACAAATGTTATTTTTCATTGAATATTATTTACTCTCAATTTTAAACAAATCAAATTTATTAATAAAATAAAATTACATTCAAATTACTTAATTTTATTAATTTTTTATTTAAATAATGTGATCTTTAATATTTATTAATAAAAAAATTATATTTTTAAATTAAAAACAAACATTTTTCTGAATTTTAAACACATTTTACTATTTATTTAAATAAAATTATATTGTATTTACTTATTTTACACTACAAAATTGATATATTTATAAAAATAATTCAAAACCGTATAATATAAAAATAAATAACAAATAATGAGTAATGATTAACCCGAAATAATATATATGAAGTGAATAATAAAACAGATAAATTTTCTATTATTTTTAAACAATTTCATTTTATATCTTGTTTTTTTTAATTCTCAACAAAAAATTTACGTATTCATTATTTAATTTTTTTATACACATTTTGAACATTATATTATATTCTATTAAAAATTGGTAAAATTTTAGTATTTACTTTAAATAATAGAATATGATTTTATATAAAGAAAATAAAAAAGTAAATTTGTTTTAAAATAAAAAGAAGTTTTTTTCTAAGAATCTTGATTGGTTTTATAAAAATAATTTAGAATCACGTTTTCTTTTTAAAAAAAAATATTTAGAATCAAGTTTTCTTTTTTAAAATGAAGAGTAATTTAATTATTAGAAAAGTAGGAGAGATCTTTTTAATTTTATGTGAAAAATAAATTATGATTTAAAAAAATAAAAAATTATTTATTACCAAAAATAAGAGGAAACTATTTTAAAAAACAATCATGAGTCTCTAAGTGGACATTTCTAACTATTAGATTAAAATCATATCAAGGATATATTGGTGTAATTTGATCCCTCCTATATATATATATATATATATATATATATATATATATATATATATATATATATATATATATATATATATATATATATATATATATATATATATATATATATATATATATATATATATATATATATATATATATATATATATATATATATATATATAATCAATCGAGTCTATTAAAATTAAAATTTAAAACCAATCGAGTCTATTAAAATCAACAAAATCAAAATTTAATGGTCGTGATTCATTGTTCTTATTTCTCATGATAACCAAGTATTCTCACTTGAGTCGTCCCCTATATATATATATATATATATATATATATATATATATATATATATATATATATATATATATATATATATATATATATATATATATATATATATATATATATATATATATATATATATATATATATATATATATAGCGTATCAGGTGAAAACTGATATCTATTGTGAGAAACGAGAACTAATGATGTCAATCATCAGATTTAATTAACGTTTAAGATTTATTTATTATTTGACAAAATTTAATAAATAACAGAATTTAAATTTTTAATTTTTCCCAACATCCAATATGCACAACAATTACTATAATATTGTTAAAATGGCGGAATTTATTTTAAATTGTCAGAATTATAGAATTTATATAAATAAATAATATCTTAACATGCAAAAAAATAAATTAATCAAACTAAAATATATTATCTAATATTTTTAATTAAATTAAAATATAAGTAATAAATAATTAATTTATTTTTTATTAAAAATGGTCACAATATCAGAACTTGTAAACATAAATTTTTTTCTAACTTGCAGATAAATAAATTAAGCAAATTAAATATAATAATTTCAAATTCTTTAATATATTTAACACAAATGAAAATATATCAATGTGTTTTTATATAAATGGTCACAATGGTAAAACATTCAAAATATAAAGTTGATTTTATTTTTAATATTTTTTATACTTTAAAATCAATATACTTCTTTAATTTATATTTTATAATTCATATAATTTTATTCATTACATAGTTATAACTATATGGATCTATAATTTATTTTGATGAAAAAAAGTTGAATGTTCTAATATATTGATCTATATTTTACAGTATAAATGAATACATGATAAATAAAATAAACTTTTTATTTTTGAATGTTGTACTATTGTGACTATTTTAAATAAAAACTCATTATTGATTTATTATCAATATATTCATTTGAATAAAAATATTAAATCGTTTTAAGTGATTAACTATATTTTTATTTGTTTTATTTTTTTTACTTTTGAAAGTTCTATTATTTTGATCATTTTAAATAAAATCACATTATTGATTTATTGCCCATTTCCAAGTTAGGATATTATTTATTTTTATAAATTCTATAACTGTGACCATTTTAAATAAACTCTACCATTTCAACAATATTTTAATAATTGTGGCGTTTATTGGATGTTGGAAAATTAAAAATTTAAAACCTATTATTTATTCAATTTTGTCAAATAAAAAAATAGGTAATGTTAGTCTTTAATTTATATTAAATATTAGAATAATAAATAGAAAATTATTTATGGTAAGATTCTATTATTATAGAATTTATAAATCTTAAGCATAGTAGAAAAGCAATTCAATAAGGTGATCTCCATATGGAATAAATAAATCATAATCGTCAATTAAATCTGATGGTTTAGATTGTTAGATCTCGTTTCTCACAATTGATTTCAGTTCTCACCGGATACGCTCCCTATATATATATATATGGGACGTATCAAATGAGAACTTTGCCTATAATGAGAACTAAGAACTTTTAATAATAACCATTGGATTTGAATTAATGGCTCAGATTTATCTCATATTTTAAAATATTTAATTAATGTTTAACTGAATAAGTTATTTATGTAGTATGTATTTAACATATGAGGTAAATCTGAGCCATTAATTTAAATCTAATGGTTATTATTAAAAGTTCCCAATTCTCATTATAGCCAAAGTTCGCATTTGATACGTCCCATATATATATATATATATATATATATATATATATATATATATATATATATAGGATGTATCAAGTAGGAGGAATTTTTAAATAAGAGATAAGAGGATTCAATGCTAATCATTGGATTAATCAAGAGAGAGAATTAAATTATTTATTAAAATATTAATATAATTATTATTTCTCTCTCTTGATTAATCCAATGGTTAACATTGAATCCTCTTATCTCTTATTTAAAAATCCTCCTACTTGATACATTCCGTGTATATATATATATATATATATATATATATATATATATATATATATATATATATATATATATATATATATATATATATATATATATATCCAGGAAACAACCAAACAAACTAGTCCTCAAAACCTAAACAATACAAAGGTTTACTATATTGATATGCTTGGCAAATTTTCTATAACCTATACATCTTAATGCTATAACTTCCTTTATCCTATTAGTAACTGTATCATCCAAGGTATGTTGATTGAAGATCACATCATTACGCATCCTCCATACGGCATAGACAGTTTCAACAACAGCGGTTTTTAGGATGTCTCTCCTCCACCCTTTCTTTTTCACTTCGGCTATAATCCAATCTCTTTCAATCATCCAGTTTGCAGGGTCCCTAATATAACCAATCCATACCAGAATACACTTCCATATTCCTTTAGTTATGCTGCACTCAAACAAAAGGTGGTCCATTATTTCATCAGCAGGGCAGAACACACACTTAGGTTCAACATTTATGCCATACCTGAGCAATTGATCCTTGGTTTGGAGCCTCCCCTTGAAAGTGAGCCACATTATAAACACTACTCTAGGGGTATGTTTGGATTGATGGAATAGGATGGAATGGAGCAGAATGGAATGGAATAAAGTTATGTTCCATCGTTTGGATTGATTAAAAACAGATGGAATGGAGCGGTATCGGATGGAATGCATTCCATCCTATTCGATCACTTTCCATCATTTTTTGTACCCTTCGATTTGGGCGGAATGACAAAATTGCTCTATTCCATCATGAATTATCCAAACAATGGAATGGCATATTTATTCCATTCCGCTCCGTTCCACTCTGTTCCATCCCGCTCCGTTCCATTCTGCTCCGTTCTTTTTATTGTATTCAAACATAGCCTAGGTCTTGCATAGTTGGTGAAGAACACCTTCCTCCAATTCAATTGGTCTAATCCTCCTCTCAAATCTTTGTACATTTTTTATGTACTAAATCTATCCCTCTGTGCAGTAGCAATTTGCCAATACTGTGTGTGTTGCACTTGCTCCCTCACTTTAAGGATTCTCTTTAGCATCCATGAGCAATTGTGAGGGTGTTGCCACTACATAATATCTTGATTCTTTAGGTAATATGCATTCAGCCACCGCACCCATAACTTGTCAGCTTTTGACTGGATATTCCAAAGAAGCTTTGCAATTGTAGCTGCATTCCAATTACATAAGTCAGTTATGTTCAGGCCTCCAGCATTTCTTGGAGTGTAAATGCTATCCCAAGCTACAGGGGCCTTGTAGCTTCTCTCCTCTTTACCACTCCAAAGGAAATTTCTGCACATTCCTTCAATGTGATGAATGATCTTCTTGGGCAAAGGAAACACCTGCATCCAATAGGCAGAGATTGAGAACAGAACACTCCTTATAAGCTGGCACCTGCTTGCATAGCTCAAAAGTTTTGAAGTCCAATGCTGGATCCTTTGAACAATTTTTGCTATAAGAGGTTGGCACTGCATAATGGTAAGTCTTCTGTTCGAGAGAGGCACTCCTAAATATTTAAAGGGGAGAACACCTACTTCAAAACCAGTAGCAGCACAGATTTGTTGTTGGTCATGCTCCATGGTCCCTCCAAAATAAAGTTTTCACTTTTGAGGGTTCACTTTGAGCCCTGTTGCATCAGAAAAGTTATGAAATTCTGTCATAATAGCTTGCACAGAATTGGCATCACCTATGCTAAACAGAATCAGGTCATCAGTAAATGTTATATCAATAAGTTTCATCTTTGCACACTTGGGATGATATCTGAACTTTGGCTGCCTATGCACTTTCTTCAAGCTTCTATGTAAGTACTCCATTATCAGAACAAACAAGAGAGGTGATATTGGGCCACCTTGCCTAATTCCTCTCTTGGCTTTCACAATAGCACTTCTATGCCCTTGCACAACATATTTATAGGAAACAGTGGAGATACATAGCATAATCCAGTCAATAAATCTAGATGGGAAACTCATCTCTCTCAAAATGCCCTCAAGTGCTCGCCATTCAACTGTATCATAGGCCTTCTGGAGGTCCATATGAATGGCACATCTTGGAGATATATGCTTGCAATTGTATCCTCTCAGCAGCCCATGTGCTATGATGATATTATCATGAATCACTCTGCCTGGAACAAAAGCAGCTTGTGTATCATCTACAATATCAGCTATAACTCTACTAAGTCTTGTTGTTAGGATTTTTGATATGATCTTATAAATGGTGGTGCAGCAAGCTATTGGTCTAATATCCTTCATGGTTTTAGCATTGGATGACTTAGGAATTAAAGTCACTAGAGTATAGTTTACAGCTGCATACATCCTGTTGTTGTCAAAGAAATCCATGACAACCTTCACTACATCCTGCTTAATAACAGTCCAACTGGCCTTGAAAAACTTTGCATTAAACCCATCTACATCAGGGGCTTTGTTGTTTCCAATTCCCTACAAGGCATCCTTTATCTCTTTTTCAGTGACTTGTTGAATTAGTAAGTTTTGTTGCTCCCAAGTGAGTTGTTTCCCATCTCTGAGGACTTCCACATCAATGTGTCTGAGATTCTGAGCTACTTCTCCTACCAGGCCCTGATAAAAGTTGATTACTTCAGCTTCAATGTCTTGGATCTCCACTAGAGTTTTGCCATGTTGGTTCTCCAATTTGTATAGCCCAGTTTGTTTATTCTTCCCTCTGATTATTGCATGGAAGTAGGCATTGTTTGAGTCTCCCAATTGCAGCCAATCCACCTTTGCCTTTTAATTGAGAATCTTTTCCTCCAACTCTGTGTTTTGTATGACTTTTTCAGTCCAGTCCTTTACTTGTGTAATCAGATCCTGATTGAATCTATCCCCCTCAAGCATTTGTTGAGCTTTTTCAAGCTTGTCTCTGTTATCCTGGATTTTCCTAACTCCCTCTATTTCTCTTTTAGTGTAGTTCCTCATTGTGGCTTGGAGCCTCATAAGTTTCCTCCAGAGGATGTACATAAGCATGCCCTTCTCAAGTTGCTTCCAACTGTTGTGAATCATCTGCAAGTAGTCACTTCTTTCAGTAATACAGTTCAAGAACTTAAAGCCATATGGAGTTTTAGGCACTGGTGCTGTATTATTAATATGAATCTTCAAAGGGGCATGATCAGAGATGTGAGGCTGCATTACTTCAATTTCACTTTGAGGATATTGTTGGTACCATGTTGTGTTGCAGATAGCCCTATCAATCCTGGAATATATCATTCCATTAGCCTGTTTATTAGACCATGTGAAATGATCCCCTCGAGTCTCATGTTCAGTTAAGCCTACTGTTTCCATCATACTAACCAGATCTGCATATTCAGTAGAATGAACATCCTTTCCACCAATCCTGTCACCTCCAGTTAACACATTACTAAAGTCTCCTATGATCATCCAAGGACCTCTAACATTATTAGCTAAGTCTTCTATATCCTTCCAAAGGCTTATCCTCTTAATAAGTTGATTCTGGGCATAAACAATGGTGAGGTTAAAAGCTTTGTCTCCATTAAGATGGTAGAGCTCACAGTGGAGGAATTGGTCAGAGCTAGCCATAGTGTGAACCTCCCATCTATCTTTCCTACACATAAACCATATCCTACCATTCTGGTGGTGCACATAATTATCGCTACAATCCCAATACTGACCAAAGGCTTTTCTAATGTTCTCAACTTTATTTATTTTCACCCTAGTTTCTAAAAGAGCAAAACAAGATACCTGATGCTTTTTGAGGTGGGCTGCAACCTCTAAGTATCTTGATTTCTTATTGAGCCCTCTAATGTTCCAGCTTATCATCATGGCACAGTCTCATGGACTGTGGAGCATTCTCCAACTCCCAAGATATCAAAGCCATTCGTGCAATCCAGGCCCTCCTTATCTTCAAATCTAAGTGCTCTGAATGGCTTGCTGTAACACCCCATTTCTACCCGGCAATTATAATGCGGAAAATATCAGAGTATTTAAAATTTTCTCGACAAACAAATGAGGCGTCACATATTCACTTCAACAATAAATCACTTCATCGCATTTAGCGGATACATAACACTTTCTAAAACAGAATAACTTCTTTTATTAATAAAACAGCGGAGTCATGATTCTCAATTTCCGACTCAAGTAACATCTTAATCACATAAACAACATCATATTAATAAAGCAACTTCACTTAACATATCATTCTAATAAACTAGGATAGTCACAATAAACAACAACATCATAAACATTATAAATCGTTCCCCCGAGTGCTACGTATCAGAGCGACAACCGACTCGATTAACGGCAACTAAATCTTCATACTCGAACACCTGCACGTTACCAATATAAAGGCAACGACGAACAAGAGTAAAGGGTGAGATATCAAATCATATAAGTGAGCGCATGATAAATTGTATATTAGGATCCAGGAATATATAGTTATCACATCGCAAGTATTAATATTGCTATACACTTCATGCTTTCACTAATTCACAAATCTCACAACAAGTCACAACACTTCATATTCATATCAATTATATATATACTTCATTTACTTTGCAAGCCAAGTCACAATTCATTATAAGTATAAATCACAATTCTAATCCTAAAACATCACCGCATATAAGTCATACATCTAGTCACAAAAACATCACATATAAGTCACCCAAACATATTCAGTTAATTGCACTCACAGGTATTGATATCATCATACTATTCATAAAATCATCAATTCACATTTTCACATACTTTCATTATTTAACAAGTCACTAAATACAATCACAATATATTCACAAAACGTCACAACTATGAATCACATAAGACACATGGGACATGACTCATGTATATGCATGTGGTACCAATCGGAGCTTCAGCCCCCGTCACCAATTGCCATTTGGCCCGTCATGTTTGCCATAGTTTTCAGGCCGTCATGTTTGCCATAGTTTTCAGGCCGTCACAGAGTATGCATATGGAATGTGACTCGACAAACAAGACAACACAACATACTCATCAAAATCACATATCGTCACGAGGCATAAGCCTATATCACAATCACATTACCATTTATTCGAGGTAATTCACGTCACTATAATATTTCACCTTCATTTAGTCACAAAATCACCATCACAAATATATATATAACATCACGTATTACAATTCATCACAAACATCGTCATGTTTCGACACATCATCGCAAATCATATAACTTCACATATTAACAAAATCATCACAACATCATCATGTTTCGGCGTAACACCACAAACATATAACTTCATATAACGACAAAATCATCACAACAAATCGACACATTAAGCTAAGTCAAATTAGTCTTATAATTCTGTATAAATTAGTCGATTTATTAACTCACTAATCCACTATCAACTAACCAAAATTATTCACCTAATAATCTCTAATTAATCGGGTATATCCTGCGTCACTACCAGTTATCTAGTTTCCAGTTAAATCCTTAATATTCACAACTTTACGAATTTTCGGGTTATACTCCCAAGTCACTAGAAACACAGCTCAACCGGTTAATTCGAATACAATTCTATTCTTTACCGGTTATTCAATTCGTTCGGTTAAATTCTCAAGATACCGCCATTTACCGACAAACCGAATAATTAATCTAAGTCTAGGTATTTTCTAATTAAATAGGCTTATTGAAAATCAATTCAACCATTAATTTAATTGACCGATTAATATCAAATTTTCGACAAAAGAACACCACCACGTTAATGTACTAATTAAACTTAGCTACCACGTAAATTTTCATCAAATTCTGGACAACTAATTATACCGCTTAATTCGGCTATTTCGATCAAACGGGACATTTTGGAATACTTAGATTCTATAGTTCCTACTGTTCATAATTTCATTTTGTTTCTATTCATTATACTGTTTTGCATTTTATTGGTTTCATATCTAATATTGTTATACATGCCTATCCTACTTTTTCTAACTATATAAAATGTCAGGATCATGTTTTCATCACTATGGTATGATACCATTATATTTACATGGGAACAGAGCCACATACAAAGACAAACAAGAAACGTACATATAGGCCACACACAAGAAAAAAAGTTCAAATAATGTGAAATATGCATAAAAATAACATTAAGTCACTACACACTTCAGCCTAGTCTATGCTGCCCGTCAATGGGCATTCTTGCGCCGTCACAGGCTGTGCCACCCGTCAAAGGGCATTTATGGTAAGCTCCACCTTTCACACAGTATCAGCACCATGGACAAGGTTATCTCAGTTCCAGATTCATTAATAATAAACATAGTTAACAGAAATAACCATTCAATTTTTTTAGATTGTCTTGAATAAATTCTATTTATCTTCTTCTTTTTTTTATAGCAACAATTCAACATAAGATAATGCAATAAATCTACACACCCAACTCCCCACATACAAGGTTTCATGAGCCCCATTATAGGAAGAGAATCTCACCCTTACCTTATTCAATTTGAAGCAACTTGTTGGGTCTCCGATTGCTCTTCCGAATTGGCACCATGAATGAAAATCTTCAAGCTCATTCCTCTTCTCCAAGACTTGCCTCTTTCTATTCAAATGACAACACTCTTCTTCTCATCTCTAAACCCTAATTTTATTATTTCAATTGGGCTTAGTCTTTCACTTGTTCTTCACAAACTAATTTAGGCCCAATAAGAATAATAACTCAAAATAACCAATATATCACTTAATAATATTCCACCGATATAATAATTCCGACTTACAAATAATATTATTCTTAATATTATTTTCCGACTTCAATTTAATAATTCCAAATGTGCCCTTAAATAACACCGACAATCCAAATTCGACCAATATATCATATTTCCGGTCTAATCTTAATTACTCAGAAAAGTCCCAAAACTTCAAATATTATTCCATTAATATTTCTAATACTGAAAATATCAAAACTCTTGATTAAATATCGATCCGCTATCCCGAACTAATATCGACTAAATCGTCTCAAAATACGAAAACTTCACTAAATACTCCAAACGTCTAGATTAAGCGAATAATCGAATTTCCGGGCGTTACACTTGCCATTTGAAGTCACTTGCAAAAAGTAAGTATATTTATAAAAGTTATTAATTCATCAAGTAGAATTATTTTCAGTAAGAATCTCTTCGTATGAAAAGTTTATATATTGAGCATAACAGATAAAATTCAGTGAGGTGATCTTCATATTAGAAACTTTAAATCTAAAACGTTAATGAAATTCAACGATTGATATTAATAGTTCTCGTTTCTCACATAAATATTAGTTCTCACCGGATACGCTCCCTTTATATATATATATATATATATATATATATATATATATATATATATATATATATATATAGGGTATATCATATGAGAATGATATTTTTATATGAGAATGTGAGAATGAAACTGAACCATTGAATTTTAAAATAAATGATGGAGATTATAGGTGAATCTTTTTTTTCTTCACATTCTCATATAAAAATTGCATTCTCATATGTCATATATTATATATATATATATATATATATATATATATATATATATATATATATATATATATATATATATATATATATATATATATATATATATATATATATATATATATATATATATATTAAGTATAAATTCAAAAGAGTTACTCCAATTTTTAACCTTTCATTTTCATTAATTTAACGATTTAATTTAATTGATTTTTTATATAGAAAAATATTTTCAAAAATAATTACATTAAATAATAAATTAAAGTCATTAGATTAATTAAGATTAAAAGTTAAGATTTAAAATACCTCTTTTAAATTTCTGGAGTAAAAATGACCCTCCTTTTATGATACACTTTAAATCATGCACTTGTTTCGTGCAAAATTGAAACTTAAAATTATGTCTTTTTACATGTTTTGCTCATCAAAATTTTCCCATCATTCTTTTCTTTCATCTCAACTATATTTCTCATAAATTCAATGTTAGTTTAATAATTCTCATCACAATTGCATTTTTTTTATTGCAATTGGATACATTTTATTATTCTATAAATATTTACCACAAAATTACAATCATAATTTTAAATCATAGTGCAGTTTCATCATTCTCTTTCATAAGCATGTGAGACAAGTGCCTAATGGCTAATTTTCTCAAATATTAATACTTATAGATTTTAAATTATATAAAAGTATGTAGACAGCTATATGAGTGTATAATAATATACACAACTACAAAACACATAAATTATGATAATATTTTTACATAATATAAAAAGATCAAATCATTATTAGAATTTAATATTGATAATTATACCAAGATATTTTCACTTCAAGAAGAATATAGTTTTTGACCAATTAGTTGGTTCAGGGGTGATTGGTGCTGGACTTGGTAGGGAGAATCACGGTTCGATCCCCGCAACTGCGATCGGGAGGGGGCTGGAACCACTTGATGCCAGAACTGACCGCCGAACCGGACTAAACCGGTGGTGATAAACCAAAAACAAAAAAATATATAGTTTTCACAAATTACAACAAAATTTGAGGTAATTAAAGTTTTAATATAAGTAATTACAATATGAGGAATACAAAATCTAACATGCCAATTATTTTTTATCCACAAATAAATTATTATTTTATAATATTTAATATTTAAATTTCTAATTTTATAAATTTATATTTTAGTCATTCTTTTTTAATGTATTAGATATTAATCAAATTTTTTATTTGGCTTAATTGCAATTTTGGTCCCCTATTATTATTTTTTTGAGTTTTAGTCCTTCTATTTTAAAATTCTTAATTTTAATCCCTTTATTTTAGTTTCTTGAGGATTTTGATCCCTTTCAAATCCAAAGACAATTTTTAATGAAATGGAACTCACATTGATGACATGTTCAACCTAAATCTTAAATAAACTAACATTTCACTACTGAACTGGCATTGACACATCATCAATATGAGCGTCATTTCATTTAAAATTGTCCTCAAATTTGCAAATTGTCTTCAAATTTGCAGGGGACCAAAATCCTCAAAAAAAACAAAAATATAGGAACTAAAATTCCGAATTTTAAAATAGAGGGACCAAAACTAAAAAAAAATACCAAGGACCAAAATTGCAATTAAGCATTTTTATTTTGAGAAAAAGTCATGATTTCTATTCTTGGATAATTCCTTCTTCTCGTCAAATAAGCTTTTTCCAACTCATTCAATACTTTTTTGCTTAACAATTATTATTTTTAATTAATTTAAGTTTTCAAATCGATGAATTTTCCAATTTTGATTATTAATAAACATTTCTTACAAGGAGTTGTTTCATCTTTATTTTTCATTTGGTATCAATGATTCCTTCTTCTTTTAATTAAGTCACAAATTTCTTAAATCACTAATTTTTTTTATCTTTTTAGTTTTCACTAATCTAGTTTTTTTTGAAACCACTTACCAACTAATAGGAAAAACATGCATTACTTGATTATTTTGAAAAAAACATGATAATGTTGTTACTCATCATGGTCTCACTGTGGTTCATACTCGTTTCCTGCCTCTCGTTAAATACTGATTTCTTTGTCCTGCCACTACTGATGACCAAGATCCTCATCTTGCCACTACTAATGGTGAAGTCTTTCTAAAAGATTGCGCTTATTTTTTACTAGTGATAAGACATTGATTTTCAAAAGTGTTTAACTATAGGTTGATTTCGACAATGTCAGGAAAGAAAACTATTTTGTAAAATAAATTATAAAAAATAATGTATTGCTCTATTTCATTTAAATGTTCGTTTCACTTAAATATTATGTATTTTTTTTGATTTCATTATGATTGTTTTCTTCTTCTTCAATTCTATTATATATTTAATAATATTTAAAAGAAATAATAAATTTTCGAAAAAGGAAAATCTGCTCAAAAGAAAAATTATTGAGATTTGGTATTTATGTCTAAATTCTTAGGGATTCGGTTGTCTCTCTGGAGAGTTGGTGTGTTTTTTTAGAGTTTTTTCTTTCGGGTTTAACCAGCTAGGTCTAGGAAAATTTTGCTTTAATTTGACATGCATTGATGTGGATTATCTGGTTAGTGCATAACGATAAATTGTTTTCGGAATCGTCAATGAAAGAGGTAGAGGACAATAACATTTTGGCTAAATTACAGTTTTGGTCCCCCTGTTTTGGTATTTTCACGATTTTGGTCCCCCTATTTTCTTTTTAAACAGTTTTGGTCCCCCATTCCATTTTTGAACCAACTGTTCATGTACTGTTCATGTACGGTCATGTACTGTTCATGTACGAATCATGCACTGTTTATGAACAAAATTGAGATGGGGGACTAAAACTGTTTAAAAAGAAAATAGGGGGACCAAAATCGTGAAAATACCAAAACAGGGGGACTAAAACTGTAATTTAGCCTAACATTTTTTTTACTTAGAGTTGGTTTTTTAACATGTCAACATCGATTTTGATCCAAAATCATGTCTCTAAATCGTTCTTGTTTCTCTATTAGTTAAATAAGTGGTTTTCACATATATTTAATGTTTCTTTTTTTTTTTTTTATTTCGTAAGTTTTGGTACGTCTTTGTTTGTTTTGCTTTCCTCTCTTTGTGCAATATATTTTGTTTTTCTATCTTTGTGCAGTATTCATTTGTTTTAGGTTGAAAGATGAGTTTTAATCTAGTGTAGATCTATTCTATGACTTTGGTGTCATTAACATTACAGATCCGGAGACATGAATATTTTGGACATTTCAATATAGTTACAGTTTGTTGGCATATGCGATTTACCGTATTATGCTATTAACATGGATACTATGAGTTTATTTGCAGATTCATCCCTTTTGTTTTTTTGGCGATTTTTAATTTGTATGGCAACAACGTACTATATCAATTGGAATGAATGAATATGCCTTCTGTTTTCGGAGATGCATCTCCGAACACACAAAAAATTATTTTTCCTCAATAAAATTTAGAGATGCACAACCAAATTTATTTTAAAGGTATGTTCGAAAATGCATCTCCGAACATACCTTTTTTAAATTAAACAAATAGTTTGGAGATGCATCTCCGAACTAGGTGGGATGAGGATTTAACTGAAAACTAAGAAAACCAAGGAATGATAAGACTCAGGTGACCCACCTTAACTGCATCTGCCTCACGATAGGGAGGCGTCGGCCTCTTGGAGTCGACTTTCACGGGGGCAAGGATCACATAATCGTGCGGCCCATGATGAGGATGTGCCAGTTGCACCCCATATCCCAGTTGCTAAGGTTGCCCCACCTTGCAGGACCATTTCCAGGAGGGACCACATACACGTCTTTACTCATATACTTTGGAGAGTTCGTGGCTCCACATGTATGGAAAAGAGAGGTATATTTTTGAACTTCCTCTATTTAATTTTTGAGCTTCCTCTATATTATATTTTTTCAACTAAATTGACCATGTTATATTTAATTTCCAATAGGAGGGTGATTGTCTGAAATGTGTGAATCATGCAAGAAAGATTCACCATCTTTATCAGCTCGAGGATGTCTGGTTCCGAAATGTACTCCAAAATTCCGTGCTTGCATGTATATGTGCATCTGGATACACCAACATCATCAGTGGCATGCATATTGCATTTACTGAGAGATGACACAGTGAGACGTCGTATTTCAACCTCCCCATTGGTGAGATGACTATTACACTAGATGATGTAGTATGCGTACTACACCTTCCCAATAGAGGAAGGTTGCTTGATCATTCTAAGATTAGCAGGACTGAGGCTATTGATATGATGGTGAATTTGTTGGGAGCTGAATATGATGATGCATTTGAGCAATGTACAAACACCAGGGGTGCACATGGCAAGTTTTCTTATTTGGAGGAATTCTATGAAAAGACTTGGAGACATTTGAACACCTAGACACCGATAATTTATGGGCTGACTACCATAGGGAGTGTGTCCTGAGGTGCTACTTCCTGTTTCTGGTTGGCACGTTCATGTTTGTGGACAAAAGTGCTAACTATGTGGACGTGGCATACCTAAAATAGTTCATCGACTTGGAGTCCATTCTCGAGTGAAATTGAGGGACACTATGCTTGGTTTAACTGTACCACAACCTGAACGAAGCTTGCAAATGGGCGATAAAGCAGATGACGGATTCATACACTCTGCTTACGGTAGTTTCCAAATCACACTATTAAGTTACAAACTAGTTATTTCTTTTTACACTTGTTACTAGTACTTTTTTCCTAACGTCAGGGATGGATCATGACTTACTATCACCTCATCCACTGGTTTGCACATTCCCCGACCTATACTCATGATTGGCCAAATACAGATACTTGTCGGTTTGTTCCTAGTAGCGAGAATGATCATATCTTGTCGTAGCGTGTGTATATTGACTGCACTCAATGGTCACCGGGACAAAGTTCCATTTGACCCCGTTTCATTATACGCTCGATGGTTGGCATGTGGGACCAACGTCATGTGCATATATTTGTCCGAGCGGTGCATGCGACAGTTTGGGTACATGCAGATCATTCCAGGTCATCTTTCCAGGATGCTTTTATCCATACTGTCTATAGAGACCTGGATGACATTCTGGCGGATTTTGAGAATCATATGGTGCCGATGGAGTATCGGACTCATGAGGCCACATCTCAGTGGAGCTATGTTGAGGGTTACATAATATAGTTCTATAAAGTGTCACACCCTTACATAACACAAGACGCTCTTGGACGTCCACTCAAGCCTGCTCATGATAATCTCCTGGAGAATTTGTAGGCATTGGATGACTATGCCGTTAATATGTTGCCGCACAGTCAAAACATTATGTGGCTTACACGTCAGGGCATCAAGTCCTGAGTGTTTGCGAGAGGTAGATATGAAGCGATCGACCTAGTAAAGTTTATTCTTTTGAGGCACAGAGTGTCGTGGCTTACTGTAGGCAGAGGAGAAACGAAGGTGTTAGGATTAGGAATACACAATAAAGTATTTTGGTTGTATTTTGTTTAATTTTAATCGACTTTGAGAATAATAGTTGTACTAATATATTTGGTTTCTATAATATTTGATTTTATTAAAGCTTTACGTGGTTCTATAATATTCATTTTCATTAATCGTTGAAACAAGTAGCAGAATTTTTAGTCGAATTGAAAACACCACAATACTTGAAAAATGATTCTGGAAAAATTATGCAGGCAAAATTTCAAATATGTATCTCTGAACCAATTTTCTTAAGAAACGTGAGGGTTGTTTGATTTTTTAAGGACAAAAATTGACTTTGAAGAGGCATCTCCCAATTTTTCCTAGGGGTGCGCCCATATAGCAAGGGATGAGAAATTGACTTAAATTTTCATTAGGTAACATTATTGGGCCATATTTGAGTAAATTGCGGGCCAAATTGAATGTTATTGGGTCATGTTTTAAGCCCAATTCTTTTCGCCTTTTTCATATAACAAAAAAGTTGTAAAACCCTAGCCGATTTAGGTTTGTGACTATTCGTGATCCCTCTCTCTGCGGCTGTCACTGATCTGCAATCTCACCATGGTACTTTCTCTTCAACCTTCAATTACCTCTGGTTTTTCTTCCAATCATTGCTTCTAATTTTCGTTATGTGTATGTTTTGATGGTACTTTCAGGCTCCAAAGAAGGAAAAGGCTCCTCCGCCGTCCTCCAAGCCAGCCAAGTCTGGTGGTGGCAAACAGAAGAAGAAGGTTCGTTTTTATGCTGATTGATTGTTATTGTGAGAATTGGGTAAGATTAGATTTGAGAGATGGATGGTTTTTGTTGTGTGAGTGTGATGTTAATGTTGAATTTTGTGATTTTAACAGAAGTGGAGCAAGGGTAAGCAGAAGGAGAAGGTGAATAACATGGTGTTGTTTGATCAGGGAACTTATGATAAGCTTCTCACTGAGGCTCCCAAATACAAGCTCATTACTCCTTCTGTTCTTTCTGATCGTTTGAGGGTACCTTTTCTTTGGCCCTTTTTCTGTTGATTTGTTGATGATTAGTTTTTTGGTTAAGAATGTTTGTGATAAGTTTTATTTGTGGTATTTTGATTGATTTTATGTGTGTTGCGATTGTTTAAATTGATATTGAAATTGCCATGGTTATGGTTAGATTTGTGATACCTGAGTTGAAATACAATCTTAGGTCTATTATGAGATGTTAACCCATGTTAACCCTGTTGATGTGTGTAACCGTCTGCATAGCTTTTTGCGAATGAAATCCTATTATAGATTTGAATTTCTAAATTTATAATCCGTTTGACTCTTATGTGGACCTGTAAATGCCCGGCCAATATTATCAATTTTTTGAGGATTAAGTGCGGTGGAACTTTTAAAATTACAGATTATAGATTTTGAAATATGAAACTAGTTAGTAATTTGTGAACTTTTTGTTTGAAGTTAATGTTAAATATGACCATGTTGCTTGATCAATGGTTTCAAGAAATTATGTTTACTTTTTGCCCAAAATTGAGAGAAAAAAGAATCCTTTACTGCTGGTCTCAATAAAGTGGGTTTACGATTTGCTTGATTTGTTGATTGTGAATCTAGATTACTTATTTTCACTTTGTTTTCTTTAAAATGTTTATATTTATGCTCCTGGATTGTTGTTTGCTGTTTTCATCATACTCTGTACAACATTCTCATTATATATAGCTCAAGATACTATAAGTATGTGTGCATGCAAGCGCAACATGACAATCAATGTATAATATTGGTTCAACTGGCATTGCTTAGAATGAATTCTGAGCAATGCCGGTTGAACCAAATATTGTACATTAATTTTCATAATGTTAGCAATATTTTCTGTTTCTGCTTTGTGGTTATTAGTTTTTAACTTTTTATATGAAGAACATGTTTCTCATGATTTGTATAATTGGATGTACTCTGCAGATTAATGGATCACTTGCAAGGAGAGCCATAAGAGATTTGATGGCTAAAGGTTTGATCAGGTTGGTATCATCCCACTCAAGCCAACAGATTTACACCAGAGCTACAAACACCTAAATTCATATCGCTCTTAGTTATGATGTATTGGTATTTTGATGACTCTGATTAAGTATTTTTCTCTAGCCATGAGCTTGTACCTCATTCTAGTTTATATGTTGCTAAGTTAAATTGACAGTTTGTCTCCCTTTTATCATTGGTAACATACTTGACTTATATCTTCTTGTTTCTGTTTATTGAGCTAGCACCTATTTGATTTACTATCCTTGCTTTACTGTATTTTGTAGCGGAAGAGAATAATGAAACACATGTGAATTTATTTCAATATGGTACTAAATAGTACAATAATACAAAACACATAGATGAAGATTATTAATTTAGTACATAGTACAATAATATTTTCACACAAATTTATTCAATAATTATAACACAAACCATGGCCACAATCTCTGATCATGGAATTTGGCTCCCAGCATTTGGATTTGCACCTTTAGCTGTGGTGGTTTTGTGATCTTTACACTTGTCAAAGTACTCATGACAAAACTTATGATCAACATAATAACACAACTTATTCAATTTCAAGCACAAAAAATAATTAAAATACTTATCTTTGAAATCATGAGAATCATCTTTTTTAGGTGGACAACCTTTTTCTACACTCTCAGTAGCAATATTGCCATTCAGAAATAGTGCCAAAACAAGAACAGCTAGAACAACTGAAGCACTGGTTTTTGCCATAGCACTACTTTTTGTTTTTAAAGAATAATATTGTTTTGCATGAAATAAAATTGGCTTCATATCACTCCAATTTATAGCAATATTGATTTCTTGAAATGAGTAAGTGAAATAATTAGTGCAATATTGATTTCTTGAAATGAGTAAGTGAAATAATTAGTGTGGTTTTACGTGAGAAAAAAATATTTGTACAAAATTAAGTTAAATGTGCATGCATGTTAAAAATGAAGGTTAATTAATAGACCGGTTAATTGATATTAGATGGAATAAATAGAAATTAATTAGTTCAATGATAGAACTGGCTAACAAACTAATGAAAATATAGGTAGAGTTTTAGAGCAAATTCTTTTGTTCATCCTTATACTAAGTTAGTTAATATTCGATTAATACGATGCTAATTAAAAGGTCATTTTTACTATAATGTAATTTAATCTCATATGATGTTTTAACTCATCTACCATTCCTGAAAAAGAGACATGTCTTACCGTTTGAGTTCAACCATCTCTTGTGTGAATTAATTCAATAGTTGAAAAATGATCAAAATAACGATTTTGAAGAGAGAAAAAAAATATTTGATTAATGGTTGAAATTTGCATAGAACGGATTATAGTATAGCACACACAGGAGATGATTCGTATCTAACTTTGTTTGGCAAGATCACTAAGTTTTAATTTTAAACCTTTAATTTCTAATTTTTAATATCAGTTCCATGTTTGTTTTAAAAATAGGCCCATAGATTGAGAGTCTGTTTGTTTCAGTTTTATTATTTTTGTATTTTTGAAAGTAGATTTTACAGTTTTTTAAAATATTACAATTTTTTTATATTCAATTTTTTCAAAAATGGGACTAATTTTAACATCCTATAACATGAATATACATTATCGAAGATCAAGACCTAGTCAAAATCACAATTTTTTCAAAAAGTTGTATTTCAAAAATAATTTTTATGAAAATCTATTTGAAATAGTTTCAAAATTAAGTGATGTTTTGATATACAATTTTATTTCCATAAATAGATGAAATACCTAAAATCGTATTTTAAGAATAACTATTCAAACTAAATTTTCTATTGAAGTTTTTATAAAAAAATTTTTACACTAAATTATGCAACACTATAAAATTTATTTTTTAAAAAGGCAAAATAAACGGGCCTAGAATAGGTGAGATCGTCGAATCAAGATTCTGTTGAGAATATATTGCAAGTATATATGAGTAGTGGAGAAATAATCCCACATTGGATAAAAATATGATGACTTGAGCATTTATAAGTGAAAGAACCTATTCACATATCACCTTAAGATTTTGAGTGAATAAAAAAATCCTTATATAATCAATATATTAATTAATAAATGTTTTAAAATTTGTACTACTAAACAGTCTGGTCAAGATAAAGTCGCTGAATTGGTAAACAGTCTAATTAAGATAAATCGGTCATCGAACCGCATGTTTGTTAAAATAATATTTTTTAAAAAAATGGTTGGACCACGTGTTGATCTAATATTAAAAAAAAAAATCTTAAATGACATAAAATTATTATAAAAACTTCTACACCAGAATAAAATTACAAAAAAAAAAAAATTCAATAATCAAATTTATAGAAAATAAAAATAATTATGTTCTAGCAGAGGAGGGTAACACAAGATTATTACTATATAACCATCATTTCATACTCAAAACTATCTTAAATATAAGTCTTAACATCAAGCAAAAACAAAATAATTAGTCATAAAGCTTTAGTCAAATTATCCAAATTAAATGTATAATGCTAAATGCAAAGCAAAACTGTAATATTAAAATTGAATAAATGAGAGCAGTAAATTTAACAATAATAACAAAGTTAAATAACAAGATCTATTTCTATAATAAGGAAGATGATTGATTATGAGAGGGGGAGTTTGAGGTGCATTAATAGATGAGAGGTATATTTGTAAGATTATGAAAGTTTTATATTTTGAGTTGAGACACTAGAGAGGAGATACATAGCATAATCCAGTCAATAAATCTAGATGGGAAACTCATCTCTCTCAAAATGCCCTCAAGTGCTCGCCATTCAACTGTATCATAGGCCTTCTGGAGGTCCATATGAATGGCACATCTTGGAGATATATGCTTGCAATTGTATCCTCTCAGCAGCCCATGTGCTATGATGATATTATCATGAATCACTTTGCCTGGAACAAAAGCAGCTTGTGTATCATCTACAATATCAGCTATAACTCTACTAAGTCTTGTTGTTAGGATTTTTGATATGATCTTATAAATGGTGGTGCAGCAAGCTATTGGTCTAATATCCTTCATGGTTTTAGCATTGGATGACTTAGGAATTAAATTCACTAGAGTATAGTTTACAGCTGCATACATCCTGTTGTTGTCAAAGAAATCCATGACAACCTTCACTACATCCTGCTTAATAACAGTCCAACTGGCCTTGAAAAACTTTGCATTAAACCCATCTACATCAGGGGCTTTGTTGTTTCCAATTCCCTACAAGGCATCCTTTATCTCTTTTTCAGTGACTTGTTGAATTAGTAAGTTTTGTTGCTCCCAAGTGAGTTGTTTCCCATCTCTGAGGACTTCCACATCAATGTGTCTGAGATTCTGAGCTACTTCTCCTACCAGGCCCTGATAAAAGTTGACTACTTCAGCTTCAATGTCTTGGATCTCCACTAGAGTTTTGCCATGTTGGTTCTCCAATTTGTATAGCCCAGTTTGTTTATTCTTCCCTCTGATTATTGCATGGAAGTAGGCATTGTTTGAGTCTCCCAATTGCAGCCAATCCAACTTTGCCTTTTAATTGAGAATCTTTTCCTCCAACTCTGTGTTTTGTATGACTTTTTCAGTCCAGTCCTTTACTTGTGTAATCAGATCCTGATTGAATCTATCCCCCTCAAGCATTTGTTGAGCTTTTTCAAGCTTGTCTCTGCTATCCTGGATTTTCCTAACTCCCTCTATTTCTCTTTTAGTGTAGTTCCTCATTGTGGCTTGGAGCCTCATAAGTTTCCTCCAGAGGATGTACATAAGCATGCCCTTCTCAAGTTGCTTCCAACTGTTGTGAATCATCTGCAAGTTGTCACTTCTTTCAGTAATACAGTTCAAGAACTTAAAGCCATATGGAGTTTTAGGCACTGGTGCTGTATTATCAATATGAATCTTCAAAGGGGCATGATCAGAGATGTGAGGCTGCATTACTTCAATTTCACTTTGAGGATATTGTTGATACCATGTTGTGTTGCAGATAGCCCTATCAATGGAATATATCATTCCATTAGCCTATATCACAATCACATATCGTCACGAGGCATAAGCTGACATCGCAATCACATTCACATTTAGCCGCTATATCATTCCAGATAGTCCATGAGACTGTGCCAAAGTATGCATATATTCCATTGTCACAAAGTATGCATATTTTCAGGCCGTCACAAAGTATGCATATGGAATGTGACTCGACAAACAAGACAACACAACATACTCATCAAAATCACATATCGTCACGAGGCATAAGCCTATATCACAATCACATTACCATTTATTCGAGGTAATTCACGTCACTATAATATTTCACCTTCATTTAGTCACAAAATCACCATCACAAATATATATAACATCACGTATTACAATTCATCACAAACATCGTCATGTTTCGACACATCATCGCAAATCATATAACTTCACATATTAACAAAATCATCACAACATCATCATGTTTCGGCGTAACACCACAAACATATAACTTCATATAACGACAAAATCATCACAACAAATCGACACATTAAGCTAAGTCAAATTAGTCTTATAATTCTGTATAAATTAGTCGATTTATTAACTCACTAATCCACTATCAACTAACCAAAATTATTCACCTAATAATCTCTAATTAATCGGGTATATCCTGCGTCACTACCGGTTATCTAGTTTCCAGTTAAATCCTTAATATTCACAACTTTACGAATTTTCGGGTTATACTCCCAAGTCACTAGAAACACAGCTCAACCGGTTAATTCGAATACAATTCTATTCTTTACCGGTTATTCAATTCGTTCGGTTAAATTCTCAAGATACCGCCATTTACCGACAAACCGAATAATTAATCTAAGTCTAGGTATTTTCTAATTAAATAGGCTTATTGAAAATCAATTCAACCATTAATTTAATTGACCGATTAATATCAAAATTTCGACAAAAGAACACCACCACGTTAATGTACTAATTAAACTTAGCTACCACGTAAATTTTCATCAAATTCTGGACAACTAATTATACCGCTTAATTCGGCTATTTCGATCAAATGGGACATTTTGGAATACTTAGATTCTATAATTCCTACTGTTCATAATTTCATTTTGTTTCTATTCATTATACTGTTTTGCATTTTATTGGTTTCATATCTAATATTGTTATACATGCCTATCCTACTTTTTCTAACTATATAAAATGTCAGGATCATGTTTTCATCACTATGGTATGATACCATTATATTTACATGGGAACAGAGCCACATACAGAGACAAACAAGAAACGTACATATAGGCCACACACAAAAGAAAAAAAGTTCAAATAATGTGAAATATGCATAAAAATAACATTAAGTCACTACACACTTCAGCCTAGTCTATGCTGCCCGTCAATGGGCATTCTTGCGCCGTCACAGGCTGTGCCACCCGTCAAAGGGCATTTATGGTAAGCTCCACCTTTCACACAGTATCGGCACCATGGACAAGGTTATCTGAGTTCCAGATTCATTAATAATAAACATAGTTAACAGAAATAACCATTCAATTTTTTTAGATTGTCTTGAATAAATTCTATTTATCTTCTTCTTTTTTTTATAGCAACAATTCAACATAAGATAATGCAATAAATCTACACATCCAACTCCCCACATACAAGGTTTCATGAGCCCCATTATAGGAAGAGAATCTCACCCTTACCTTATTCAATTTGAAGCAACTTGTTGGGTCTCCGATTGCTCTTCCGAATTGGCACCATGAATGAAAATCTTCAAGCTCATTCCTCTTCTCCAAGTAGGGATGGCAAACAGACCCAAACCCGTGGGGCTCACCCGCACCCGAACCCGAGTCAACGGGTGAAAACCCGAGTTGACTGGGTTTGGGTTCGGGTTCGGGTGCCACCCGATATTTCGGGTGCGGGTTTGGGTAGTGTGAAACCCGCGCCCGAAACCCGAAATCACACCCGATTATATATATATATATATTTATTTATTATATATAATATATTTATTATATATATTATATGTATATATATAAATATATTATATATATATATATATTAAGGAAAGTTGTAGGAAAATTATATTTTATGTATTTTGTTGCGGATTCGGGTTTGGGTAAAAAAACCCGAACCCAACGGGTGTGGGCTTGAGTGTTATTTTGTCACCCGAATAGCTTTTGGGTTTGAGTTCGGGTTCGGGTGGTAATTTCGGGTGCGGGTTTGGGTAGTATGAAACCCGCACCCGCGGGCACCCGTTGCCATCCCTATCTCCAAGACTTGCCTCTTTCTCTTCAAATGACAACACTCTTCTTCTCATCTCTAAACCCTAATTTTATTATTTCAATTGGGCTTAGTCTTTCACTTGTTCTTCACAAACTAATTTAGGCCCAATAAGAATAATAACTCAAAATAACCAATATATCACTTAATAATATTCCACCGATATAATAATTCCGACTTACAAATAATATTATTCTTAATATTATTTTCCGACTTCAATTTAATAATTCCAAATGTGCCCTTAAATAACACCGACAATCCAAATTCGACCAATATATCATATTTCCGGTCTAATCTTAATTACTCAGAAAATTCCCAAAACTTCAAATATTATTCCATTAATATTTCTAATACTGAAAATATCAAAACTCTTGATTAAATATCGATCCGCTATCCCGAACTAATATCGACTAAATCGTCTCAAAATACGAAAACTTCACTAAATACTTCAAACGTCTAGATTAAGCGAATAATCGAATTTCCGGGCGTTACACTTGCCATTTGAAGTCACTTGCAAAAAGTAAGTATATTTATAAAAGTTATTAATTCATCAAGTAGAATTATTTTCAGTAAGAATCTCTTCGTATGAAAAGTTTATATATTGAGCATAACAGATAAAATTCAGTGAGGTGATCTTCATATTAGAAACTTTAAATCTAAAACGTTAATGAAATTCAACGATTGATATTAATAGTTCTCGTTTCTCACATAAATATTAGTTCTCACCGGATACGCTCCCTTTATATATATATATATATATATATATATATATATATATATATATATATATATATATATATATATATATATATATATATATATATATATATATATATATATATATATATATATATATATATATAGGGTATATCATATGAGAATGATATTTTTATATGAGAATGTGAGAATGAAACTGAACCATTGAATTTTAAAATAAATGATGGAGATTATAGGTGAATCTTTTTTTTCTTCACATTCTCATATAAAAATTGCATTCTCATATGTCATATATTATATATATATATATATATATATATATATATATATATATATATATATATATATATATATATATATATATTAAGTATAAATTCAAAAGAGTTACTCCAATTTTTAACCTTTCATTTTCATTAATTTAACGATTTAATTTGATTATTTTTTATATAGAAAAATATTTTCAAAAATAATTACATTAAATAATAAATTAAAGTCATTAGATTAATTAAGATTAAAAGCTAAGATTTAAAATATCTCTTTTAAATTTCTGGAGTAAAATGACCCTCCTTTTATGATACACTTTAAATCATGCACTTGTTTCGTGCAAAATTGAAACTTAAAATTATGTCTTTTTACATGTTTTGCTCATCAAAATTTTCCCATCATTCTTTTCTTTCATCTCAACTATATTTCTCATAAATTCAATGTTAGTTTAATAATTCTCATCACAATTGCATTTTTTTATTGCATTGGATACATTTTATTATTCTATAAATATTTACCACAAAATTACAATCATAATTTTAAATCATAGTGCAGTTTCATCATTCTCTTTCATAAGCATGTGAGACAAGTGCCTAATGGCTAATTTTCTCAAATATTAATACTTATAGATTTTAAATTATATAAAAGTATGTAGACAGCTATATGAGTGTATAATAATATACACAACTACAAAACACATAAATTATGATAATATTTTTACATAATATAAAAAGATCGAATCATTATTAGAATTTAATATTGATAATTATACCAAGATATTTTCACTTCAAGAAGAATATAGTTTTTGACCAATCGTTAGTTGGTTCAGGGGTGATTGATGCTGGACTTGGTAGGGAGAACCACGGTTCGATCCCCCGCAACTGCGATCGGGAGGGGGCTGGAACCACTTGATGCCAGAACTGACCCCCGAACCGGACTAAACCGGTGGTGATAAACCAAAAAAAAATATATATAGTTTTCACAAATTACAACAAAATTTGAGGTAATTAAAGTTTTAATATAAGTAATTACAATATGAGGAATACAAAATCTAACATGCCAATTATTTTTTATCCACAAATAAATTATTATTTTATAATATTTAATATTTAAATTTCTAATTTTATAAATTTATATTTTAGTCATTCTTTTTTAATGTATTAGATATTAATCAAATTTTTTATTTGGCTTAATTGCAATTTTGGTCCCCTATTATTATTTTTTTGAGTTTTAGTCCTTCTATTTTAAAATTCTTAATTTTAATCCCTTTATTTTAGTTTCTTGAGGATTTTGATCCCCTTTCAAATCCAAAGACAATTTTTAATGAAATGGAACTCACATTGATGACATGTTCAACCTAAATCTAAAATAAACTAACATTTCACTACTGAACTGGCATTGACACATCATCAATATGAGCGTCATTTCATTTAAAATTGTCCTCAAATTTGCAAATTGTCTTCAAATTTGCAGAGACCAAAATCCTCAAAAAACAAAAATATAGGAACTAAAATTCTGAATTTTAAAATAGGGGGACCAAAACTAAAAAAAAATACCAAGGACCAAAATTGCAATTAAGCATTTTTATTTTGAGAAAAAGTCATGGTTTCTATTCTTGGATAATTCCTTCTTCTCGTCAAATAAGCTTTTTCCAACTCATTCAATACTTTTTTTGCTTAACAATTATTACTTTTAATTAATTTAAGTTTTCAAATCGATGAATTTTCCAATTTTGATTATTAATAAACATTTCTTACAAGGAGTTGTTTGATCTTTATTTTTCATTTGGTATCAATGATTCCTTCTTCTTTTAATTAAGTCACAAATTTCTTAAATCACTAATTTTTTTTATCTTTTTAGTTTTCACTAATCTAGTTTTTTTTGAAACCACTTACCAACTAGTAGGAAAAACATGCATTACTTGATTACTTTGAAAAAAACATGATAATGTTGTTACTCATCATGGTCTCACTGTGGTTCATACTCGTTTCCTGCCTCTCGTTAAATACTGATTTCTTTGTCCTGCCACTACTAATGACTAAGATCCTCATCTTGCCACTACTAATGGTGAAGTCTTTCTAAAAGATTGCGCTTATTTTTTACTAGTGATAAGACATTGATTTTCAAAAGTGTTTAACTATAGGTTGATTTCGACAATGTCAGGAAAGAAAACTATTTTGTAAAATAAATTATAAAAAATAATGTATTGCTCTATTTCATTTAAATGTTCGTTTCACTTAAATATTATGTATTTTTTTTGATTTCATTATGATTGTTTTCTTCTTCTTCAATTCTATTATATATTTAATAATATTTAAAAGAAATAATAAATTTTCGAAAAAGGAAAATCTGCTCAAAAGAAAAATTATTGAGATTTGGTATTTATGTCTAAATTCTTAGGGATTCGGTTGTCTCTCTGGAGAGTTGGTGTGTTTTTTTAGAGTTTTTTCTTTCTGGTTTAACCAGCTAGGTCTAGGAAAATTTTGCTTTAATTTGACATGCATTGATGTGGATTATCTGGTTAGTGCATAACGATAAATTGTTTTCGGAATCGTCAATGAAAGAGGTAGAGGACAATAACATTTTTTTTACTTAGAGTTGGTTTTTTAACATGTCAACATCGATTTTGATCCAAAATCATGTCTCTAAATCGTTCTTGTTTCTCTTTTAGTTAAATAAGTGGTTTTCACATATATTTAATGTTTCTTTTTTTTTTTTTTTTATTTCGTAAGTTTTGGTACGTCTTTGTTTGTTTTGCTTTCCTCTCTTTGTGCAATATATTTTGTTTTTCTATCTTTGTGCGGTATTCATTTGTTTTAGGTTGAAAGATGAGTTTTAATCTAGTGTAGATCTATTCTATGACTTTGGTGTCATTAACATTACAGATCCAGAGACATGAATATTTTGGACATTTCAATATAGTTACAGTTTGTTGGCATATGCGATTTACCGTATTATGCTATTAACATGGATACTATGAGTTTATTTGCAGATTCATCCCTTTTGTTTTTTTGGCGATTTTTAATTTGTATGGCAACAACGTACTATATCAATTGGAATGAATGAATATGCCTTCTGTTTTCGGAGATGCATCTCCGAACACACAAAAAATTATTTTTCCTCAATAAAATTTAGAGATGCACAACCAAATTTATTTTAAAGGTATGTTCGAAAATGCATCTCCGAACATACCTTTTTTAAATTAAACAAATAGTTTGGAGATGCATCTCCGAACTAGGTGGGATGAGGATTTAACTGAAAACTAAGAAAACCAAGGAATGATAAGACTCAGGTGACCCACCTTAACTGCATCTGCCTCACGATAGGGAGGCGTTGGCCTCTTGGAGTCGACTTTCACGGGGGCAAGGATCACATAATCGTGCGGCCCATGATGAGGATGTGCCAGTTGCACCCCATATCCCAGTTGCTAAGGTTGCCCCACCTTGCAGGACCATTTCCAGGAGGGACCACAGACACGTCTTTACTCATATACTTTGGAGAGTTCGTGGCTCCACATGTATGGAAAAGAGAGGTATATTTTTGAACTTCCTCTATTTAATTTTTGAGCTTCCTCTATATTATATTTTTTCAAGTAAATTGACCATGTTATATTTAATTTCCAATAGGAGGGTGATTGTCTGAAATGTGTGAATCATGCAAGAAAGATTCACCATCTTTATCAGCTCGAGGATGTCTGGTTCCGAAATGTACTCCAAAATTCCGTGCTTGCATGTATATGTGCATCTGGATACACCAACATCATCAGTGGCATGCATATTGCATTTACTGAGAGATGACACAGTGAGACGTCGTATTTCAACCTCCCCATTGGTGAGATGACTATTACACTAGATGATGTAGTATGCGTACTACACCTTCCCAATAGAGGAAGGTTGCTTGATCATTCTAAGATTAGCAGGACTGAGGCTATTGATATGATGGTGACTTTGTTGGGAGCTGAATATGATGATGCATTTGAGCAATGTACAAACACCAGGGGTGCACATGGCAAGTTTTCTTATTTGGAGGAATTCTATGAAAAGACTTGGAGACATTTGAACACCTAGACACCGATAATTTATGGGCTGACTACCATAGGGAGTGTGTCCTGAGGTGCTACTTCCTGTTTCTGGTTGGCACGTTCATGTTTGTGGACAAAAGTGCTAACTATGTGGACGTGGCATACCTAAAATAGTTCATCGACTTGGAGTCCATTCTCGAGTGAAATTGAGGGACACTATGCTTGGTTTAACTGTACCACAACCTGAACGAAGCTTGCAAATGGGCGATAAAGCAGATGACGGATTCATACACTCTGCTTACGGTAGTTTCCAAATCACACTATTAAGTTACAAACTAGTTATTTCTTTTTACACTTGTTACTAGTACTTTTTTCCTAACGTCAGGGATGGATCATGACTTACTATCACCTCATCCACTGGTTTGCACATTCCCCGACCTATACTCATGATTGGCCAAAAACAGATACTTGTCGGTTTGTTCCTAGTAGCGAGAATGATCATATCTTGTCGTAGCGTGTGTATATTGACTGCACTCAACATGAAGATGTAAAAAGGAGGTCATACGCTATTCACCGGGACAGAGTTCCATTTGACCCCGTTTCATTATACGCTCGATGGTTGGCATGTGGGACCAACATCATGTGCATATATTTGTCCGAGCGGTGCATGCGGCAGTTTGGGTACATGCAGATCATTCCAGGTCATCTTTCCAGGATGCTTTTATCCATACTGTCTATAGAGACCTGGATGACATTCTGGCGGATTTTGAGAATCATATGGTGCCGATGGAGTATCGGACTCATGAGGCCACATCTCAGTGGAGCTATGTTGAGGGTTACATAATATAGTTCTATAAAGTGTCACACCCTTACATAACACAAGACGCTCTTGGACGTCCACTCAAGCCTGCTCATGATAATCTCCTGGAGAATTTGTAGGCATTGGATGACTATGCCGTTAATATGTTGCCGCACAGTCAAAACATTATGTGGCTTACACGTCAGGGCATCAAGTCCTGAGTGTTTGCGAGAGGTAGATATGAAGCGATCGACCTAGTAAAGTTTATTCTTTTGAGGCACAGAGTGTCGTGGCTTACTGTAGGCAGAGGAGAAACGAAGGTGTTAGGATTAGGAATACACAATAAAGTATTTTGGTTGTATTTTGTTTAATTTTAATCGACTTTGAGAATAATAGTTGTACTAATATATTTGGTTTCTATAATATTTGATTTTATTAAAGCTTTACGTGGTTCTATAATATTCATTTTCATTAATCGTTGAAACAAGTAGCAGAATTTTTAGTCGAATTGAAAACACCACAATACTTGAAAAATAATTCTGGAAAAATTATGCAGGCAAAATTTCAAATATGTATCTCTGAACCAATTTTCTTAAAAAACGTGAGTGTTGTTTGATTTTTTAAGGACAAAAATTGACTTTGAAGAGGCATCTCCCAATTTTTCCTAGGGGTGCGCCCATATAGCAAGGGATGAGAAATTGACTTAAATTTTCATTAGGTAACATTATTGGGCCATATTTGAGTAAATTGCGGGCCAAATTGAATGTTATTGGGTCATGTTTTAAGCCCAATTCTTTTCGCCTTTTTCATATAACAAAAAAGTTGTAAAACCCTAGCCGATTTAGGTTTGTGACTATTCGTGATCCCTCTCTCTGCGGCTGTCACTGATCTGCAATCTCACCATGGTACTTTCTCTTCAACCTTCAATTACCTCTGGTTTTTCTTCCAATCATTGCTTCTAATTTTCGTTATGTGTATGTTTTGATGGTACTTTCAGGCTCCAAAGAAGGAAAAAGCTCCTCCACCGTCCTCCAAGCCCGCCAAGTCTGGTGGTGGCAAACAGAAGAAGAAGGTTCGTTTTTTCTTGCTAAAATTCTAGTTTTTATGCTAATTAATTGTTATTGTGAGAATTGGGTAAGATTGGATATGTGAGATGGATGGTTTTGTTTTGTGTGAGTGTGATTTTAATGTTGGAGTTTTTGATTTGAACAGAAGTGGAGCAAGGGTAAGCAGAAGGAGAAGGTGAATAACATGGTGTTGTTTGATCAGGGAACTTATGATAAGCTTCTCACTGAGGCTCCCAAATACAAGCTCATTACTCCTTCCGTTCTTTCTGATCGTTTGAGGGTACCTTTTTCTTTGGCCAATTTCTGTTGATTTGTTGATGATTATTTTTTTGGTTAAGAATGTTTGTGATGAGTTTTATTTGTGTTATTTTGATTGATTTTATGTGTGTTGCGATTGTTTAAATTGAAATTGCCATGGTTATGGTTAGATTTGTTATTATGAGATGTTAACCCTGTTGATGTGTGTAACTGTCTGCATAGCTTTTTGCGAATGATATCCTATTATAGATTTGAATTTCTAAATGTATAATCCATTTGACTCATATGTGGACCTGTAAATGCCCTGCCAAAATTTTCTTGCCATAACGTTTCACACTATTAATTGACCAGAAAGTAGAATACTGCAGGGTAGTGAGGCCTTTTATCAATTTTTTGAGGAATATGTGCGGTGTAACTTTTAAATTATAGATTATGAAATATGAAACTAGTTAGTATTTGTGAACTTTTTGTTTGAAGTTAATGAAAATATGACCATGTTGCTTGATCAATGGTTTCAAGTAATTATGTTTACTTTTTACCCAAAATTGAGAGAAAAGAGAATCCTTTACTACTGATATCAAGAAAGTAGGTTTACGTTTTGCTTGATTTGTTGATTGTGAATCTAGATTACTTATTTTCACTTTGTTTTCTTTAAAATGTTTATATTTATGCTCTTGGACTGTTGTTTGCTGTTTTCATCATACTTTGTACGACATTCTCACTATATATAGCTCAAGATACTATAAGTATGTGTGCATGCAAGTGCAACATAACAATCAATGTACAATATTGTTTTTTCAACTAGCATTGCTTAGGATATTCTAAGCAATGCCAGTTGAACCAAATATTGTACATTAATTTTCATAATGTTAGCAATATTTTCTGTTTCTGCATTTGTGGTTATTAGTTTTTATATGAAGAACATGTTTCTCATGAGTTGTATAATTGGATGTACTCTGCAGATTAATGGATCACTTGCAAGGAGAGCCATAAGAGATTTGATGGCTAAAGGTTTGATCAGGTTGGTATCATCCCACTCAAGCCAACAGATTTACACCAGAGCTACAAACACCTAAATTCATATCGCTCTTAGTTATGATGTATTGGTATTTTGATGACTCTGATTAAGTATTTTTCTCTAGCCATGAGCTTGTACCTCATTCTAGTTTATATGTTGCTAAGTTAAATTGACAGTTTGTCTCCCTTTTATCATTGGTAACATACTTGACTTATATCTTCTTGTTTCTGTTTATTGAGCTAGCACCTATTTGATTTACTATCCTTGCTTTACTGTATTTTGTAGCGGAAGAGAATAATGAAACACATGTGAATTTATTTCAATATGGTACTAAATAGTACAATAATACAAAACACATAGATGAAGATTATTAATTTAGTACATAGTACAATAATATTTTCACACAAATTTATTCAATAATTATAACACAAACCATGGCCACAATCTCTGATCATGGAATTTGGCTCCCAGCATTTGGATTTGCACCTTTAGCTGTGGTGGTTTTGTGATCTTTACACTTGTCAAAGTACTCATGACAAAACTTATGATCAACATAATAACACAACTTATTCAATTTCAAGCACAAAAAATAATTAAAATACTTATCTTTGAAATCATGAGAATCATCTTTTTTAGGTGGACAACCTTTTTCTACACTCTCAGTAGCAATATTGCCATTCAGAAATAGTGCCAAAACAAGAACAGCTAGAACAACTGAAGCACTGGTTTTTGCCATAGCACTACTTTTTGTTTTTAAAGAATAATATTGTTTTGCATGAAATAAAATTGGCTTCATATCACTCCAATTTATAGCAATATTGATTTCTTGAAATGAGTAAGTGAAATAATTAGTGCAATATTGATTTCTTGAAATGAGTAAGTGAAATAATTAGTGTGGTTTTACGTGAGAAAAAAATATTTGTACAAAATTAAGTTAAATGTGCATGCATGTTAAAAATGAAGGTTAATTAATAGACCGGTTAATTGATATTAGATGGAATAAATAGAAATTAATTAGTTCAATGATAGAACTGGCTAACAAACTAATGAAAATATAGGTAGAGTTTTAGAGCAAATTCTTTTGTTCATCCTTATACTAAGTTAGTTAATATTCGATTAATACGATGCTAATTAAAAGGTCATTTTTACTATAATGTAATTTAATCTCATATGATGTTTTAACTCATCTACCATTCCTGAAAAAGAGACATGTCTTACCGTTTGAGTTCAACCATCTCTTGTGTGAATTAATTCAATAGTTGAAAAATGATCAAAATAACGATTTTGAAGAGAGAAAAAAAATATTTGATTAATGGTTGAAATTTGCATAGAACGGATTATAGTATAGCACACACAGGAGATGATTCGTATCTAACTTTGTTTGGCAAGATCACTAAGTTTTAATTTTAAACCTTTAATTTCTAATTTTTAATATCAGTTCCATGTTTGTTTTAAAAATAGGCCCATAGATTGAGAGTCTGTTTGTTTCAGTTTTATTATTTTTGTATTTTTGAAAGTAGATTTTACAGTTTTTTAAAATATTACAATTTTTTTATATTCAATTTTTTCAAAAATGGGACTAATTTTAACATCCTATAACATGAATATACATTATCGAAGATCAAGACCTAGTCAAAATCACAATTTTTTCAAAAAGTTGTATTTCAAAAATAATTTTTATGAAAATCTATTTGAAATAGTTTCAAAATTAAGTGATGTTTTGATATACAATTTTATTTCCATAAATAGATGAAATACCTAAAATCGTATTTTAAGAATAACTATTCAAACTAAATTTTCTATTGAAGTTTTTATAAAAAAATTTTTACACTAAATTATGCAACACTATAAAATTTATTTTTTAAAAAGGCAAAATAAACGGGCCTAGAATAGGTGAGATCGTCGAATCAAGATTCTGTTGAGAATATATTGCAAGTATATATGAGTAGTGGAGAAATAATCCCACATTGGATAAAAATATGATGACTTGAGCATTTATAAGTGAAAGAACCTATTCACATATCACCTTAAGATTTTGAGTGAATAAAAAAATCCTTATATAATCAATATATTAATTAATAAATGTTTTAAAATTTGTACTACTAAACAGTCTGGTCAAGATAAAGTCGCTGAATTGGTAAACAGTCTAATTAAGATAAATCGGTCATCGAACCGCATGTTTGTTAAAATAATATTTTTTAAAAAAATGGTTGGACCACGTGTTGATCTAATATTAAAAAAAAAATCTTAAATGACATAAAATTATTATAAAAACTTCTACACCAGAATAAAATTACAAAAAAAAAAAAATTCAATAATCAAATTTATAGAAAATAAAAATAATTATGTTCTAGCAGAGGAGGGTAACACAAGATTATTACTATATAACCATCATTTCATACTCAAAACTATCTTAAATATAAGTCTTAACATCAAGCAAAAACAAAATAATTAGTCATAAAGCTTTAGTCAAATTATCCAAATTAAATGTATAATGCTAAATGCAAAGCAAAACTGTAATATTAAAATTGAATAAATGAGAGCAGTAAATTTAACAATAATAACAAAGTTAAATAACAAGATCTATTTCTATAATAAGGAAGATGATTGATTATGAGAGGGGGAGTTTGAGGTGCATTAATAGATGAGAGGTATATTTGTAAGATTATGAAAGTTTTATATTTTGAGTTGAGACACTAGAGAGGAGATGTTATTTCAAATTTGAAAATTTTGCACTCCTTAAGAAATGTGTTAATAAAAAAATACTCTAGCCAAATTCGCTACTGGTAGGAAAAGCATTAGGCTAGCTAAGCTCAATAACAATGTATCCAAAGTCTTTATGACTATTTTCAACTAATTTTCAACTAAATGAAGTTTATCTATTACTTTTTCATTTATGGGGTAAGTAGGGATATACGAATCATTGATGGTTAAATAATACTTGAATTAGAGAGATTGAAGTGGCTGTATAAAAATAAAACCAAACCATGAGTGTCAAAGTATAGATGCCTCAATGAAGTTGGTGACCAATTTAAACACCAGTTCAAACACATTAAAAGGAGTGATCTTACCATCGTCATATGTTGGAAGTCAGAGATTTATGGATCAATTGAAATATGATGGCATGACAATTTGAAGTAAAGTGAGATTTTCAAATTGGCCCAAAATCCAGAGAGTACTTGGTTCATTAAATCTGAAGCTACAATATAGATCGTCATTTTCAAAATGAAGGCTAATAACCTACTTGTTGGTGTTACAAAGAAAAGAGTTTTTAGGTAAAGTGATTAAATGTAAGTAAACATATTTTTCTATTTATTATTGAAATTCTATTCTCAGGGGTCAGATGTTGGACTACTTGTCTAAGACAACTTGTCTAGTTTGTTAAACCAGTTTTTAACACACTATGACAACAACAATGATTCAAAGTAAAAACAATAAAGAATACAAGAGAAATGATAACCTAGTTCGGTGCAACCTCACCTATGTTTGGGGGCATTCAAACCCAAGAAAGGAAATCCTCCCCCATAGAATTAGTACAAAGTGTCTTAGATGAACAAGCCCCTTGTTCAATGCCCCTCTTCTTAATTCTACCTAGTGTATTTCTATTTAAGACTCCTTTAAATATGAGACCCCTCTTACTTCCTCTCAATCACTAATCCCTAATGATAATTACCAATAATCAAATGATTTCAATTAAATACCTTTTCAAATACATCAACAATAGCTCTGATCGAATTTCAATAGTTATGGTTCTAACTTCAACTTCTACTGCCCCAAGTAAACGAGATGTTAATGAAATCATGTAAGACCTTGACTGTAGGTATATATATCCCCAATTGAGGTATGCTGGAGGATATTTTTATATTTAATTGACAGAAGGAAGCCAACTGTGGAAAGGTTATTTTTCAACATGGAAGGAGAAAATTCAGTCTACTACAAAAATTATGAGCAAATTGGTAATATGCTACTAAAACTAAGAATTACATAATTAATGTTTACATCATGGTTTGAAATAAACTTAGTGTTTGAAGAAGCCAAATAATTGACTTATGGTCAATTTATCTCACAGTTTGTTTATGTTAAAAATAGTAGACGTTGGAAACCTAGAAAAAGACGGTAAATAATTGCACGAATGATATGGCTACCTCCAACCATATACGAGTTATATTAATTGTGGATGTTGTTGATTGTGAAGAAAAGAATTGCCAGTTATGATGAAATCAAGACTATTGAAAGGTTTAAACATCAAAGTTTTAGAGAAACATATTTTGCAATGCGCTTTCTTCAAGACGATCATGAGTTTATTGAGGCAATCAAAGAGGCATATAATCTTGGTTCCGATTTGTTTTTACTCAAACTTTTTTCACAATGTTGTTATCAAATAACCTAGGTATAATACATTTTTATTATATTTTCAATGCTAATATAAGTTCAAAAACATTTATTTCAAACAACTTCAATGTTGATTTATTGTGCAAAACAAATTTCCTCATTTTTGACATATTTTATACAATATAACAAGGTTTAACGCTCACAGACGAAGAAATCCAACAACTTAGTGATGCAATTTAGCAAGTGTATTAAACATATCAAAGTAATAAAGTTATAAGTTCGTATCCACATGGATTTTTTTATTTTAACAAAGCGATTCAAATACTATAGAAAGTAAAATGGGGGTTTACAGGTTTGTTTAGATAAAATAAAAGCTTAAAAATAATTGTTGGAAAAACTTGATCAGATTAATGGTAATTCGGTATTTTTTGAATCCCCTAAATCACATTGTTGATGACTGCATTTATTTGTCTAAAATTGATTTTACAGAGTTACGGCGAATAAACAAGGTCGTTATACCCAATTTCTTGGTGTATAACTCACTAATTTAAACTACAACTCTCTAATATCTTAGGCTATTTGGATAGTAAAGTCAGGAAAATTACGTTCATTAATTCATTAGCCACAACTAATAACCATTTATCCGTAGATCAATTATATAGTTGAACAATTACTCTAGTTCAGGTTTATAAAGTTAAGGCCAATAATGTTCAATGGGTAATTTCGTCAACACACAAAAAATATTACACAAGAGGGTAACTGAATAGAAACTACAATATCAATTTATGCAAATAATACAAAGCAAGTCATATGTATTAATAGATCAAGATAGGTTCATCACCTAAGACCCAATCAAAATAAATTTAGCTACTCAAAATAACAAAATTAATACAAAGAATTTAGAGAAATAATAAATGAACTTAATGTTGAATTTGATTGAAAACCTTCTTTCACAAGCTCTTGAATTGTTTCTCACAGTAAAACCTTGCTCTTGAAACATCCCCCTTTTCCCTCTATCTTTTCCCCTTTTATAGTTGTCAAAATGCTTTAGAAAAATGTACAAATCGTGCACATGATACTTTAATCGCGTACAAGAGTTCTCTTTAACATCAGCATCGCACATGCGATGCTTTTAGTCACGCACACGATTCTTCAATCATTCATCACCACACACACGATGCTTGTTGGTATACACACATATTTTCCATTAGCTTTTTGACTTTTTTGTTTGTCAATTCTTTATATTTTTCATTTTTTGTTTTTCTTTTCTTCACTTCTTCAACTCCTTATTTATTGGTCTAAATCGAACAAAATAAACTAAAAATCATCAAAAACATATGCAAATGTCTATACAAATTACATGATGACAGAGTATCATCACTTACCCATATGAAAATTGAAAAGCATTTGCAAAAAAATAGGAGAAGATTAAAGGAGTTTAAATCAATGCCTTATTACCAAAAAATTGTCCTTGATTTTTTAGGCAATAGTTTGATATATGATGATAGACAACATGATCTTGTTGCTCAAAATAAATTATTTAAAAATTTGGTTTCGTTGCTAACATGTACATAAGTATTGGCTAAATTAAATTTTGATAACTTATTTTATATCTATATGTTTTGTGTATAGTATTATTTAGTTATTTTTAGATGAGCGAAGAAGATTTTTTACACAAACCATGCATGTTATTAGAAAACAAAGAGGTGGAACATTATTTTATAACATTATTCTTGAGACTGGAAAAACTTTTATGTGGAACATAGTTTTGGCTGCATTGTATTCTCACCGTCACATTATTTTGACTATGGAATCAAACGAGATTTCCAGTTTACTATTATCAAGAGGAAGAACAACTAACTCAAAATTCAAAATTCCACCTCTAACTTTAGAATCTTCTATTTGTAATATTGAAAAAGATTTAGAACTTGCGGAGCTTTTGACGTTAACACAGCTATATGGGACGAGGCACCAATGACACATAAATCTTGTTTTGAAGCTCTTGACAAATTATTAAAGAATATTATGAGTGATAACAAGATTGCATGTACACAAATATTTGGAGGAAATGTTGATATCTTCTGTGGTGTTTTCACACAAATTCTACCAATTATACCAAGAGGAACTAGATCACATATTGTTCATGTAACAATAAAAGCTTTATAAATTTGGGATCACTGTAAAGTGTTAACTCTTACAAAAAATATAAGGTTATAAAAATTAAAATTTTGGTATACAGATCTCAAATGTCCTATAAGAGATGTCGGGACACTAATATTAATCTCTGAATAACACACAGTGGCAAGGTAAAAACAATTAAGACAATACTGGAAAGTAAATGAACACGCAGAATTCTTCACCCAGTTTGGTGTATAACAACACTTAATTTGAGGGCTACCAAGCTAGGGATAAGTCCACTATGATAGTATCAATTCGAAGTCCTATGTAAACAATCTCCGGTCTAGTGCCTTCTCACTTAATCACGACCCATGCTATAATTCTTATCTAAGACTCACCTAGGTCACCTGGGTATGAGACCCTTCTCAATATCCCTCAATCATAATCGTGATAATCAGTTTAAAAACTTTAGATGACACACTTCAAATACACAATCACTTAATCTTTAAAAGCTTATGAATGATCAACATAACTTACAACTCAACAGAGACAGTCCTACTCTTCTATCAAGGATGATATTAGAGAGGCTCACAATTGACCACACAAACCCTAACAGAAATACACCGTAAGTTCCACACCACAATTAGGTTTATTGTTATCTATTTAAAACAATATTTTGGATTGGATTGAGCTTCAAAGTTGCAGTAGAGCACTTCTAAAAAATCTCCAATATCTTCTCCATAAAGATAGGACAATTATTAGTTTCCTAAATAATCTCCATATTTAGAAACTAAGAATACATCACGAAAATCTTGAAAACAAATAAAAGCTTCTATCCTTAAATTAAGCGGCATATTGGATTGCATAATATTCCCTGAATATTCAACATCTGTAACAAATTAACAGACTTCAAAGATCCAGTTGTACATATAATCACGATATTAGATGATCCTACATAGGACATCTTACTCGACATGTTTCTCCAGTTGAAGTTGATAGAACACCTTGTTCAACATGTTTCCATAAGTTAGTTTTACCAAACATAATGCCAACCATAAAAATAGAGAATTAACAAATATGCTTAACTTCACACACATCTTAAGATATTAAATATTTTTCAGAATTAATTTTGAAAATTGGTGATGGAAAAATGTGTGAACCAAATGATGGATATGTTGATATTACATTTCATGAATAGTTTTTGGTAACTGATTACAGTGATCCAATTAATGCTATTGTATTGAGTACTTATCTAGATCTACTTCAAAACTACGCATATTTTCATTTCCTTCACAATAGAGCTATTTTGACTTCAACCATTAGAATAGTTGATCAAATCAAGAATTATATCACACAACTTATTCCAGGTAACCATTTATAAATTTACTCATTTCGTCATACATTTATTTTAATTATTTTAACACTACATTCATTATTCATCATGCGAGGCTTTATTTTCTAAGTGAAGAGAAGGAATTTTTGAGTTGTGATTCCATTGATAGATCTAAAGAAAATGACAATTAGGTTTTTGAAACATTAACACCCTAATTTATGAGTTATCTAAAAACTCCAGGGTTGCCTAACCATTTAATAAAATTGAAGATTAACACAACTATCATGTTGTTAAGAATTTTGGATCAACCTGAAGGGCATGGGCGGACTTACTGTGAGGCAGGGTATGGCTTTAGCCACACCAGTTTTTTCAATTTTTTTATATTATATATAATATTTAGTTATATTAAAATTAAGTTAATTTATAAATTAAAAAATACCACCTATAAACCAAGTTACTCTTCTCTCTCTTTTAATATCTCTTCTCATCTTTCTTTCTCTCCCTCTCTCTCACACCATAATTTCTTTTTCTCTTCTTCTCGAATCCCACCATCTCTTATATTTGTCTCTTGTTCTCATATTTTCTAATCCAAAAATTCCTTATTTTCTTCACCAATTTGTTCAGTTGACTTGGTTGCATTTATTTGTGGGTGATTGAAAATCAAAGGTAAAGTGGGTATTTCAAATTTCCCTCATTCTTTTCTCCTTTTTGAATTGAACTCTAAAACCCCAATTTATTAAAAATATAAACTTTCTTAGTTTCTCATAAATTATTTGGTTTCATTGTTCTCATTATAGGATGAAGAAAATTTTCCCGGTACTCTCTAGAGACAAAGCTACTTCTTCGGCTCGAAAACTCAATATCCAAGTGAGAGTATCCAAGTTGTTGATTATGAATTGTTGGAAACAGATCTGGGAATTAGGCCTCCAATTTCAAGCTATCATCCTGACATCCAAAGTGAGGTAAGGAAAGCTTATTTAAAAATAGGTCGTCATCAACCTCCTCACAATTTCGTTTACTCTTGGTTTATTCAAGGTAAACAAAAACTTCGATTTTGCAAAAAAATGGTTTGATTTGTATGATTGGATTTATTATAGTGAATCTAAGGACCTAGTGTTTTGTTTGCCATGTTTTTTTTAAAAATGTCTCTAAATATGGGGGGATCACTTTGTGGGAGACGGTTTTGGTGATTGGAAGAATGCTCAAAGGTTGACTAATCATGCTACTTCTTCCAATAGTCATGTTGATTGTGTGCATATGGGTTATGCTTTCATGAACCCAAGGCCTCGTTTGTTAATCAAACTAAGCAAATGAATGCTGAATATTGTGTTCGTGTAAACACAACCCTTGTAGCTACTAAGTTTCTTTTTAGGTGTGGCATGCCATTTAGAGGGAGTGACGAGTCTCTTAACTCTTTATTGAAGGGGCGATTTCTTGATTTGGTGGACACTTTAAAGGAAATCAACCCAGAGATAGCTAGTGTAATAAATTGTGCTCCGGGAAATAACCTTATGAATTCCCCTAAGATTCAAAAGGATCTTGCCGCTGCTTGTGCATGTGAAATAACTCAACAAATTATATGTGATATTGCGGATGATGTGTTTTGTGTTTTGATTGGTGAATCTGGTGATGTTGCTGGTAAAGAATAAATGGATGTTGTTATTCGCTATGTTAATAGTGAAGGTTTGGTAAAAGAAAGGTTTCTTGGCACTGTAAGTGTTAAAGAAACAAGTGCTAAGTCATTTAAGGAGACACTTGAGAGGTTGTTGTCTATTAATGGCTTGAGAACTTTAATAAAAAATGAGAACTCATCTGCTTATTATGTGCATTGTTTCACCCATCAACTTCAATTGGCACTTGTTGCATGTGCTAAGACTCACAAAGATGTTAGTGGTTTTTTCGGTAAGGTCAATATGCTTGTTAATTTCGTTCGATCTTTTAATAAGAGACAAGAATTACTTCGGGAAAAACAAGTAACTCAGTTTGCTAAATTGATTGAAGAGGGCAAAATAGAAACTGGTAGTGGATTAAACCAAGAATCCTCTATTGCTAGAGCGGGTGACACTCGTTGGGGTTCCCACTTTAGGACTCTCACTAGTTTGATGACTTTGTATGGTTCCATTATTGGGGTACTTGAAGAAACTGGAAATGATACGTCATTTGAAAAATATGGTGAAACTATGCTTTTGTTAGATGTGCTTTAGTCATTTGATTTTATCTTTGTGTTATATATGATGGTTGAGATTTTAGGATTTACAAATGATTTGAGTGTAGCGTTGCAAAAGCGTGATCAAGCTCTTTTGAATGCTTTGTCACTTGTCAATGCTACCAAACAAGAATTACAAGAAATGAGGAATGATGGATGGGAAGAACTTATATCTAAGGTTATGGAAATTTGCAATAAGCTTAACATTGATGTGCTTGACATGGATGCATCATATGTGCAAGGAAAGAAATCTAGGCGACATGCTACAACTTCTAGTGTTTCTAATTTGCATCATTATAAGCACGATTGTTTGTTTAATGTTTTAGATTTGCAGTTGCACGAGCTCAATGCTAGGTTTAATGAAGAGAATACTGAACTTTTAGAATGTGTTTCTTGTTTGAGTCCTTCATCGTCATTTGCTGCTTTTGATGTGAAAAAGTTATTAAGGATGGTTGAACTTTATCCAAATGATTTTGTAGATGTGCCGGAAGTGGTGATGCGACATTAACTTCAAATTATGTTAGAAATGTTCGATATGACCCAAAATCTACAAATTTAAAAGGACTTTCAGATCTTTGTGCAAAACTTGTGGAAACAAATAAGTGCAACACATTTGATATGGTTTATAAGCTTCTGAAATTGGCTTTAGTCTTTCCAGTAGAAACTGCAAGTGTGGAACGTGTTTTTTCAGCTATGAAGATTGTGAAGAGTCAATTATGTAACAAAATGAGTGATCAGTTGTTAAATGCCCGTCTTGTAATTTTTATAGAAAGAGATGTTCTTGGAACGATTAACAATGATGTTATTTTAGCTCATTTTCAAGAAATGAATGATAGACGGTTTTCATTGTAATGTATTGCATTAAATAATATTATTATTCCTTTTTAATATGATTTAGTTCGTATTTTCGTTTATATTTAGCCACGCCAATATATATTGTCTGGATCCGCTCTACTGAAGGGTTATGTAATAGTACTAGGTTCATTGTTATTAGGCTTGCGAAGCAAGTCATTGAGCAAAAGATCATATTAGGTAAAAATATTAGAAATATCATTTACTTATCAAGAATGTCTTTGTCTCTATCTCAATTTCCAAGTCCTTTCAAATTTATTATAAGACAATTACCAATTATTGTCTCTTTTGCTATGATAATAAACAAATTTCAAAGTCAATTCTTAAATTATGTTAGTTTATACTTATCCGGAGATGTTTTCAGCCATGAACAACTATATGTAACAATTTTAAAGATAAAGAGTAAGTTAGACCTAAAAAATCTCGTTCATAACAAAGACAAATACATCTTTAAGTACAACAACAAACACTATCATCAAAGAAGTGTTTTACAATATTATCTAAGTAAACTTTAATTAGATGTTATTTGTTTACTATGTATAAGACATTAATTAAAACAATTGTAAATCAACACTAGTTTCATTATTGTTGCAGAAAGTAAACACCACCATTGCACAGATATGTAACCTGTAGTACAATAATACAAATCACATATGAAGATTATTAAATATCTTCATATTAAATAGTACATACTTAAACCTCATATCTTAATATTTTCACACACAAATTTATTTGATAAATATAACACACAAACCATGACCACAATCTCTGATCATGGAGTTTGGCTTTCAGCATTAGGATTAGCACTTTTAGCTGCGGTGATTTTGAGATCTTTACACTTGTCAAAAAACTCACCACAATACTTATGATCAACAAAATAACACAATTTATAAAATTTCCAGCATACTAAAAACTTTAAATACTTATGTTTGAAATCACCATCATCATCTTTCTCAGGTTGATCACTTCTTTCTACACTCTCAGCAGCATTATAGCCATTCAGAAATAATGCCACAACAAGAACAACTAGAACAATTGAAGCACTGGTTTGTGCCATAGCACTATTTTTTTTCTTCTTTCTGATTGATAATAATATTGTTTTGCATGGAATAAAATTGACTTCATATCACTCCAATTTATAGCCATATTAATTTCATGAAATGAGAAAATGAATTAATTAATGTGATTTTGCGTGAGAAAAAAATATTTTGACAAAATTAATGCATGGTGTTAAATATAAAGGTTAATTAATTGACCAGTTGATTGATATTAGATGGAATAAATAGAAATTAGTTAGTTCAATGATAGAACTGGATAACAAATTATTGAAAATATTGTTGAGGAGTTATATGATTATACTTATATTAGTAACAACATCAATAAATAATTCTGAGGTAGACTTAATTTAGAGCATATTCTTTTGTTCATCTTTATATCAAATTAGTTATTCTATACGATTCTAAAAAAGAGATATCTCCTACCGTTTGCGGTCAGCAATCTCTTATGTGATTAATTCAATGATGGAGAAATGATAAAAAATAATAATTTTAAAGAGAAAGAAAAAATATTGATGAACATGAATGAATAGTTGAAATTTGCATAGAGCGGATAGTATAGTAGAGAATACATAGGAGATAACCTATTTTATTTAAATAATGATTCACTTCATTGACGCTACAAAATTATATATCTTTTTCGTACATTTATAATAAACACTTGATAGATAATTAATCGCATGTTAAAATGCACAATCAAGGGCGATTCAGACATTATAGATGTGGTTAAACATAAGAGAAGTATAAACTAAATTATATTCAAAATAAAAAAACAATATAGTTTAACGAAATATATTTACTTGTGCCAGATCTTGTCAAAAATATTAGAGGGAGCAACAAATATTATAATTAAAAAAAAAATTTATAATCACATAATTTTTATAAATATTTGAAATATATTAACACAATAATTATAAGTTATATTTCTTAAATTTAAAATTGTTTGAAATTTTAGAGGTGTCTAAGTTCTATTTGAGAACTTAGTTTCCTAACAGTTTTATTTTAATTTTTTTTTTTAAGATTACGATGGTTGTTTACGCGGTTTATTAATTTAATTAACAAAATATTTTTAAATTTATGCCAATTATTATAATTTGTTATTTACACTCAATAAAAAAACAAAACTTATTTTAACAACCTATAGTACATAAGACTATAAGAGTTGTAACTTATGATGTTTTTATTATAATTTTTTTAAAATTTATACTATTATACTTATAGTTTAAATTTATTTAAAATTGAGTTGACAAGAACTCACAAATTTATGTATTATATAATTTTTAAATATTATTAATATTTATTATAGTAAATTATCAATTACATAATATAAGTACTATTATGAATATATTAGTTAACTTTTAAAAAGAAGATCAAGGGTTCTAGTCTTTTAGATTGCAGTTTTTTTATTCTATATAAAATAATATAAATAATACAACACAAAAAAATATATTTATATTAAAGTAAGTTGTTTAAGTTTGGCCACTAACAGGCAGGTTTCAATAAACTAAAAAGCATTTCAATAGATTAGTGTTAATTGAAATAAAATGCATTTTATGTTCGATACTAAAAACACTTTTTATAATAGTGAATTCAAGATTTAGTACGAATTTATTGAAAAGTAAAGATAAAAAAATGTACCTTGATTCGAATAGAAACAAAGTTTTATATATTGAATAAGTGTATGAGCTTGAAGCGAATTAGACCTTTGCTAGGCCGGCTAGAAAAGTAACATTGACCCCTGTAAGTAGAATTTTGTTAGGTGAAGTGAGCGTCACCTAGAAATTTAACCCTTAAAGTAATTCCAATTGTCTTTCACCTTATTTGACTATCTCTGATCTAGAAGATAATATCACCTTAAGAAATTACTTACAATCTAAAATCTTATATCTGTTTCTCATTTGATTTTTTTATTTATTTTCTGTTGAAATATATTTTTACCTAAATTTAAAAATAAAAATAAAAGACATAAAAAAAGTTATATTCTAATTTTAAAATTTAATTATTGTTTACAATAACATGGAGCTGTTTTTTTGTCAATTTTATTTAACCACTATTAGTGTTATATAGCAAATTATGTAATTTTAATACTTATCAAAGATCACAAATAGTTAGGATCTGCTTGAGAGATTGGAGAGTAGGAGAAAATAGGATTTTGAAAAACAACATATATATTTTTCTAGGAAATAAATTTTTTTAACAAATTTTAAAGGGTTAAGTATGTTTTTGGTCTCTATAAATATCTCAAAGTTTATTTTTAATCCTTATAAAAATGATATATTTTAGTCTCTGTAAAATTTTTATGCCTCAAGTTTTAATCCCTGCTATTTTTTAAAAATTTGAAAATTATTTAATTATCCTCAAAATTTTAAAATTTTTAATAATTTTTTTCATACATGTTTAGAATACTATACAATATTTCTTTACCAAATTATAGAATTTTTTATAATGAGAAGAATTAAATATGAATTTTTTAAATTTCAAAAGATAATGATAAAAGTAATGCAAATTTTGACTTAGAAAATCAAATTTTCAATTTCTTTTTTTCCGAAGAACTTTTTATAACGTTCTAAACTTGTCTGTAAAATAATCATACAAAAATACACATTGGTTTAACAGCAGAGATTAAAACTACATGGATAATAATTTTGTGGGGACCAAAACTTATCATTTTTTTAATAGGGTCCAAAAACAAAATTTAATAATTTTATAGGGACCAAAAATATATTTCACCTTATTTTAAAATATGTTTTTATATAGAATAATAAAAGAGTATTTATGTATGAAATATTTTTTATTTTTAGAATACTATAAGAAGATACATTTTATTTGAATAATTTGTTTTAGTTCTCTAAAACTCTAAAAAACTCCTCCCATAATAAATTTTTTTAATTTTCTTAAGGGTCATGCTAACGAGTGTCCCAGGGGCACTGGTTAAGCATTCCTTATAAAGAAATTATTCTATATGCAATGTATTAAACACATACAATATTCTTTAAAAAGTTAGTTATTTATGTTTTAAATGCATTGAATACATATATTTCAGGAAAAAATTTATTTTTTTTACTTTATTAAACAATGCTCAACTTACCTTTTTAATCTCTTAACCAGTGCCCCTGGGGCACTCGTTAGCATTACCCTTTTCTTAAATTAGGAAGTTTTGATTTTAAATAAAAATAAATCCTTTAAAATCCTTTCCGTTTAAATCTTTCAATTCTTTTCCTCAATTCTTCTCTCTTTTTTTTTAAGAGAAATTCTTTGGCCACCTCCCTATCTTCTAGTCCACCTCTGGTGAAAACCCCATTATACCCCTGACTTCGGAAATGAACTTCCGAAATGCATGAAAAAGGTGTTTTCGGAAGTTCATCTCCGAAAGCGCCTTTTTTTTTGAAAAAAGTGTCTTATTTCGGAAGTTCATTTCCGAAACTACAATTTCGGAAATGAACTTCCGAAATAAAACGCGTTCTGCAGATTAAGCAGAACTCTCCCCCTCCCCCAAATCATTTACCCTAATCATCATCAAACACTTCCATAGGCGAAATTTCTGCAGAAGCAAGTGTGAAGTAGCCAAACTCTTCTTCCAAACTCAACCAAACTCATCATTAAACACTAATTGGTAAGTTTATCATTGTTTTTTCAAGTTTTAGATCTATTTGATTAAACTATATTAGGGTGTTTAGAATCTGAAAAAATGACATTAAGATAGCTTAGTATTGATATTAGGATGTTTAGTAGGCAAAAAAATGGATTTGGTTTAGGTTTTTGGGTCTGCCATTGGAGGTTGCAGAGAAGCTCTGCGTGGGGGTGTTTCGGAAGTTCATTTCCGAAAACACCTCCATCCCAGTTTTCGGAAATGAACTTCCGAACTGTACCAGAAGTTCATTTTTTTTTGTTTTTTCATTTGTCTCGCATATTAATCGATTTCGATTGTTTACAGGATCATGTCAGACCAGCCAGCACGCATCAGACAGGGGAGAGAGTCCCAGACTGCGTCGGCTAGACGCGAGCGGGCGGCGGCGCATCTGGCGTCGACCCAGGGACGGGGGCAGGGACGGGGACGCCGTGTCCGCGTTCCACAGGACTTGGTGGAGAGTTCATCTGCTTCAGGCTCTAGGAGTAGGCTGGCTCGGGTATCTTCTTCCCGCCAGCGAGAGGAGGAGGATGAGGATGAGGAGGAGGAGGAGGTCATACCAGATGTTGACCCTCCAGTCGGGGAGGAGGAGGAGCAGGAGGAGCAGGAGGTGGATAGCTTTCCGGGAGGGCCTTTTGACACTTCCCTGCTGATTCACTACCAGGATCACGTCGCTCGGCGGATCTGGGAGGGAGAGGTATTTTTTTTAACTTAGCCGTTTATTTGTCACCATTTTTTATAATTTTACCGTTTATTTCTCGCTTATTTGTTTTTTTTTGTAACAGGAGAGAGAGCCATTGAAAATGGTGAACCACTCCAGGAAGATTTTCGGTCTGTTTAAACCAGCAGCTCAGTGGTTTAACGACCATGTGCGAGGTTCAGGGCTTTGCGGGCTCTGCATGACCGGGTACACCACCATCAGCACCGGCATGCAGGGGGCATTTGTGGAGCGCTGGCACAAGGAGACGTCTTCTTTCCACTTGTCGGTGGGGGAGTTGACGATCACCTTGCATGACGTCCAGTGTCTTCTCCACCTGCCTATTAGGGGGCCGCTGTTGGACCACTCCAGGATCCAGAGGGTCGAGGCCATTGAGTGGATGATGCACTATTTGGGCCTGCCGCACGAGGTTGCTCACCTGGAGTGCGTCTCGACTTCTGGGCCTCATGTCCGGTTCAACACACTGAGCCTCTATTTTGAGTTCCACCTGGACGCGGCGGTCGAGGCCGAGCAGGAGGGTAACGACCTATTCAGGGAGTACCACCGCGGCTGCGCTCTTCGGTGCTGGTACATGCATGTGGTAGGCGCTGCATGCTTTGTGGACAAGAGCGCCAGGTAAGTCGACGTGGCCTACCTCCGCTATTTCATGGACCTGGATACCGTTCACCAGTGGAACTGGGGGGCAGCTACTCTGGCATATCTCTACCAGAAGCTGAATGAGGCCTCCAACTGGAGGACGAGGCAGCTGGTCGGATCCTGCACTCTGCTTACGGTACGTTTGATTTTAACACATTCTCGTATTTATTTATTTATGTTTCGTATTTATTTTTAATACATTATCGTATTTGTGTTTCAGAGCTGGATCATCTCCTACTTCTCCCGCATCCACGACTTCCACATCGATCCTGCGTACGTTGACGCCATGCCCAGGGCCGCCAGATACGCCCTCCAGAGGGGGAACGATACGGTGGGACCATACCGCCTGTACCTGGACCGCATGATGCACGACGACGTCACCTGGAGGCCGTTCGCCGACTATGCTCAGGTTGTCCCCTTCGACGGGGTTGCTCTATATTCAGGCTGGTTGGCATGCGGGACCGGCATCATGGTCCGGTATCTCCCGGAGCGGTGCATGCGGCAGTTTGGGTTCGTGCAGATCATACCCAGGTCACCCTTCGAGGCTGCTCCTGACACAGTGACCAGAGTGCAGCTCACTGCCATATGGGAGGAGTGGCAGCATCATGTGGTACCGGAGGAGTACCGTCGCATGCGGGTCACCCAGGACTGGCACAGTGTGGAGGGGTACGTCACATGGTTCTACCGGGTGTCCCATCCTCTCTTGAGACCCGACGTTCCCGGCGCTCCTAGGCCAGCACACGAGGAGATCCTGGAGAACCGGCAGGCGGAGGATGACCACGCCATTGATCTCCTTCCGATCTGCCAGCGGATAGAGATGCTTGGGCGGGACGCGTTGCATCGAGGTGTCATTCATCAGGGCGGACCAGAGGCAGTCGCCGTGATGGAGATGATCGTCACTGATGCGGGCCGTGCGGCGGGGTACAGGCGGCAGAGGAGGGCCCAGGGTGAGCGGGTTAGGCACACCCAGTAGTGGTGGGGTTTATTCATTTTTTGATTTTGGATTGTATATTTAGCACACTATTTTTATTTATTTCGGTTTGTATATAATATTTTCATATTAGTATTTTTTTTTGTTTATTTATCATATTAGTGTTTTCAGTCTATCTATTGTTTATTTTATTTGCCGGTAACGTTTAATTAAAATGCGGTTGCGTTTAAGAAAAAACATAAAAAAAAACACAGTTTCTGCATAATTCGGAAATGAACTTCCGAATTCACCCCCCATGAGGTGTTTTCGGATGTTCATCTCCGAACGCACCCCCCATGAGGTGTTTTCGGAGATGAACTTCCGAATCAAGGAAATTTTTTAAAAAAAAAAGCGCTTCGGAAGTTCATTTCCGAAGCAGGGGTAGTTTGGGAATTTCGCTGGGGGTGACCCCCCATAGGGAGGTGGGTAAAGAAATTTTCTTTTTTAAACCCTCCCTACCATTCCCTTCCCAACTTTAAAACAAAACCTTAGATTAATAATCACCATGACATGGCATAATGGGGAATGATGACAACAAGTTCAACCAAAATTTTATATTAAGTCTCAACATGAGTTTTGTAATTTGAGGCAATACCATGTTTTCTTAATCAATATATGCTGTTTTTTCTCTACCTTTTATTCTAGCCCTAATTTAGCTGTCCTCTAATTTATTTCCATCCAATACCAAGAGTGGAAGGATACATGTTCTTGTTTCATACAATAACATCCTACAATATTGATTGAACAATGAGAGGAAGTCCATGACTAGGTCTAAGAGACAACATGATGGTAGGAGAATGGTAATAACTAGGAGAGAGTTTAAACTTAAACTTAGAAAGAAGTAGGGTTAACACTATCTTATACTCCATGAATGTCAAGTTCCTACCAACACATGCTCTCCCTCCAAAACCAAATGGCAAGTATCCCATTTTGTGGTTGCATTCCCCATTTGCATCATTCATAAATCTCTCTGGTTTGAACTTGTTGGCATCATTCCCCCATAATGTAACATCATGATGCATTGCTACAACATCAATCCAAATGTTGGTCCCTTTAGGAACCTTTACATTATCTACTTGAATGTCCTCCATTGTTTGCCTTTGCACATTTGGAGATGGTGGGTAGAGTCTAAGTGCTTCATTCATCACCCATTTCATCTGCATGTATAAATAGTTACATGCATGTAAAACTATGATATAAGGCTTACTAGCATCGACACTTCTAAAAAAAGTGTGTATATGTTAGTGTCAGACACCGACACCAACATAATAATATTTTGTTTACATTCAATTTATTTATTATTTTAAATTATTATCGTTATCAACATGTCAGTGTTAATGTTGTGTTCGGTGTCCATGTCAGTATTCTTGTTTTATAATGATAATGAGATATCTAGGTCAGAATTATAGGAGACACTTTTTAAATATCTAAATATTTTTAGACCATAAAGTTTTGAATTGGAATCACCTTCTTTAAATGAGCAAGCAAGTTGATATCAAGTTCTTCAATATTACCAACAACTTGTTTAATTTCATCTCTCAATTGGTTTTGCCAATCTTGATGCAAAGCTAGAAGGAACAAAGTCCATGTGATTGAAAGTGATGTAGTCTCATATCCACCAAAGAAAAATGTCTTGCACTCATCAACCAACTCCTTTTTTGTAAAAGCCTTGTTCATTTGTCCATCAACCTCATTATTTTCTTTCAACAAACGACCCAACAAATCTTGTTCATATTGTTTCTTATCATTTGAATTCATCCTGCTTTCTATTAAGGATAACAAGAGTATGTCAACTTGTTCACCAATTTTCTTGGCTTCTAATGTTTTCTTAAAATTAAAGAATTTTCCAAAGGGAACCCCCACATATCTATTGGTCTTAAAAAGGGTCATTTGCAAAGTTCTTAGTTTATCAAAAACTATTTTTCCATTTTCATTATCCATTCCAAGGCCTGCTCTTGCTATGATTTCTCCGGACATTGCTACAATCTCGCTTTCGAGATCGAGTTCATGGTGGCCGGAGTTACTTTGGGAATCCCATCTTTTGATCATTTTCTTTGTCGAATCAATCATCATGCTTGCCATTGTCTAGGCAGAACAAAAACAATGCTGAAAATAGTTAGTATCCATTTATCACAAAGTATAAAAAATTTATTTATGTATTGAATAATCTATAAACCATTTCCAAGATATATATAATATTTATGATTTTAAATATATGTTGATATCATTTACAACATGAATAAACATTTGTCACATGTTATGTTTATTTTCATGCAGTATTTTTCTGTTTAATTACTATTTACTAACGCATAACTTCTAAAACGATGAATACGGATATTTTAATAATTGTTTATAGAAGATCCTAAGTTACCTACTTATTTTTTTAAAAGAAGTGTTTTAGTAACATCTAGTTTAATATTAATGTGTATTTAATCAATTTTAATTTAAATTGGTTAAAATACTTCTTTTATAAAAATAACTGGGTGTAACCTTGCAAAACTATATATATATATATATATATATATATATATATATATATAGACACGTATTATGAGAATGACATTGTTATGTGAAAATATGAGAATGAATCTGAATCATTGAATTTTAAAATAAATGGTGGAGATTTTGTGTCATTATTTTTTTCTCTCTCCTACATCGTATATATATATATATATATATATATATATATATATATATATATATATATATATATATATATATATATATATATATATATATATATATACGGGACGACTCAAGTGAGAACACTGGGTTATTATGATAAATGAGAACAATGAATCACGACCATTAAATTAATAAATATTAAGGATCATAGAAAGAGAAACCAATCTAATCCATTAAAATCAACAAAATCAAAATTTAATGGTCGTGATTCATTATTCTCATTTCTCATACTAATCAAGTGTTTTCACTTGAGTCGTCTCATATATATATATATATATATATATATATATATATATATATATATATATATATATATGTGTGTGTGTGTATATATATATATATATATATATATATATATATATATATATATATATATATATATATATATATATATATATATATATATATATATATATATATATATATATATATATATATATATATATATATATATATATATATATATATATGAGACGACTCAAGTGAAAACACTTGATTAGTATGAGAAATGAGAATAATGAATCACGACCATTAAATTTTGATTTTGTTGATTTTAATGGACTAGATTGGTTTCTCTTTCTATGTTGATTTAAAATAAATATTAAGGATAGAAACCAATCCAGTCCATTACACATAAGTCTACTCTTACAAAAATAAATTTAATTATTTTTTTTAATTATAAATAGCATTACTAAAAATTTGATCTATTAGCGGTACTATTAATATTACTACTAGAAATTTACTATCAATTTGATGTTAATGAATATTATAGGTAAATTTGATCAATTAGCGGTACTATTAATATTTTTTTAAATTTAATTATTTAAATTTAATTCACTTAAATTATAGGTAAAATTAATATATTTTTTATGTTCATTTCGTAAGTATAAGTATATATATTGTATTTGAATGAATATTAGAGTCATAATAGTATTAGCACAATATTTAAAGAAATTTTAATTTTTTTATTTGAAATTAAAATATTTGAAATTGTTATTTATAGTTTAATTTTTGCAACTTATTATGCATATTTTGAAAATTATCTCTTACTTTATTTAAAAAGATATTATTTTTATCCTTTATTTTAATAGAATCGAACATAATTTAATTTTAATAAAATTAAAAAAATCAAAAGAAACTTTTTATTTCATACGAAATCTATTTGATAGAATTTATAGTAGCAAATGTAAATAGTAATGTCTTATGTGAAAAAAATTAAAATATAAGTGAATAAGTATTTTTTTTCATTAACATCAATATGTTAGTAAATTTCTAGTAGTAATATAAATAGTACCGATGAAATTTTTAGTAGTGATATTTATAATTAAAAAAATAATTAAATTCAATTTTGTAGGAGTAGACTTATGTGTTATTTTTTTTTATTTGGCAGTACATGTAAATATAAGATTGATTATTAATGTGAGAGAAAAATAATATTTTGTTAATATATGAAATTGATTAGATAGATATATAAGGAATGATTGGTCATATGAAAAAGGAAATATTTTATTAAGCTGGAGTTTTAATAGCCATTAGATTTTAAATGAATCAATGGTTGTAAATGAGTGTAATATTTGATGTAATTTGATCCCTCCTTATATATATATATATATATATATATATATATATATATATATATATATATATATATATATATATATATATATATATATATATATATATATATATATATATATATATATATATATATATATATATATATATATATATAAGAATGTGAGAATGAATATGAATCATTAGATTTTAAAATAAATTGTGGAGATTATGTATTTATCTTTTTTTCTCTCTCCTCCATTATTAAAATAAATGAGGTAGAATAGATGAAAAAAGATTCACACATAATCTTTACCATTTATTTTAAAATCTAATATTTCAAATTCATTCTCACATTCTCATATAAAAATGACATTCTCATATGATATGCCATATATATATATATATATATATATATATATATATATATATATATATATATATATATATATATATATATATATATATATATATATATATATATATATATATATATATATTTAAATTTTTTATTTAATATATTATTGAAGTATATCAAGTTTAACATCATGATATAATTTTTTTTTTTTTTAAAGATACTATTTGAATGAAGATTTGAAATTTGAGAGTGAAAAGAGAAAGAGAACTAAACCTTAACATTAATTGGAGTAAATGTTGGGGCTATAACATGTCGATGATGTACCCATATGCTGCCTTCAGCCATCGCCAAACCATTTCCAAACATTGGTTTTCTATCTTTTCTAAAAACACTTGGTTTTCCCCATTCCTTGGCCATAACTTTTCCAGACATTTTCTTCAAGAATTCTGGATCTGCAACGTATAAAAATGGTTCTACCCCTAACCAATATATGAAAACTTTCCCTACAAACAAACAAAAATGCATTATTCAACATAAACATCAACCAGTCTTTAGCCCGTCCATACAGAACAAATGAACGGCGAAATTGATTCCAGTCTAAATGGTGCTAATATCTGATATTAAGTATTTAAAATATCTTTATCTATCACTATGAAAGAAATCACGATTCTTAGCTTACCAAAAGATTTTTGCCATGAAGAATAGTAAGGGGAAATGGTAGCGTGAATATTATGAGTGATATCAAGCGAAGAAGAAAAGGAAGAATTTCTTTTCATTTCTTTAATGTTTCCAAATGGAAAACTTGGTGTTGGTCCATCAAATCCATATTTCTTAAGGTTTTGAAGTTTATGGTTTGGTAAAATCCACCAAAAATATGTTAGTGTTGTGAGCAAGCAAAGACATATAGCAAGTATTGTTGAAGTGAGCACAAAAAGAGTTTGTGATAATGCAACAAAAACCATCTTGTTTCTTTGTCTACAAACTACTCTTTCAATTGCTATGCTATATAATGAGAAAGCAAAACCCAAATTTGGGTCAATACGTACGAGTAAGAAGTTATTATGACAATTTCTTTTAGAGGAAAGTTATAATGGCACTCAAAATTGCTTGGACCACGGTTTAAACGAATACAGCTAGTGCAATAGTTTTGCAAACGTGATTCAGGTTTCATTTAATCTATACTAACAAAACTAAAATATGAGAAGAAAAATGTTTCATTTACATTTTTTTGAAAGTAAAGATGTAATTGATTCATTTAAAAAAATGATTAATTCAATCTGCACTAAAAATATGAATACTTAATATAATTGAACTAACCACAATTTTAACGCAATTTTTTATATAAAATTAATCACCTATTTAATTAAATAAATAAACTATATTATTATATATGATTGCAGAGGGACAAAAATAAAGTGTATATGTACTATGTAAAACATAATAATATTCTTCCTCTTAGCTTTTTTTTTTCCTTTGCAATTTTTACCATATCGACTAAGAGAAAAAAATATTGGATCTTACTTCCGTTCCCAACAAAGTAAAACATGAATTTGATACCACTTGTGGGGGCTCGAAAAATGCAGGAGTTACAACGAAATCACACTTATTAGCGATCATGACATCACATATTCATTTAAAATTTTAAGAAAATACGTGTATGAATCCTTTATTATATATATATATATATATATATATATATATATATATATATATATATATATATATATATATATATATATATATATATATATATATATATGGGATAGGATCAAATGACACAAAGGTGTCAAAGTTTAATTTGACACCAAAATCTCAACCGTTAAAAGAATTGATCTAACAGTAATACTAAATGAAATAAAATAATAATAAAAAAATACATAATATATATATATATATATATATATATATATATATATATATATATATATATATATATATATATATATATATATATATCCAACTATAACTCAAGAGTCGTTACAAGAGATTACAATATTAATTTCTAAGAACATCTCATATTTACGACTCTAAAAATTTCCCAATCTTTCATCCTCTCAGTCGTTATAAGAGATTATAAAATTAGTTTCTAAGAACATCTCATATTTACTACTCAAAGAATTTTCCAATCTTTCATCCATTATATGAATCACACTATCCCAAAAAATTAGAATTTTCCAATCTTTCATCCCTAATGATTAGAAGTGTTTATCGATCTTATTAGATATTTCCACAGATCTACCGATTCTTATAGTAACGAATCATAAAAGTCCTTCCCTTTGTCTCTCTAAGTTTCTTTCTCTAGAATTTCACCACTCCTAACAAAAGTGACAGAAAATTGCATTCATACATTGTCCAAAATCCAAGAAAACTTGATTTGCAAACACAATTCGCTCCTCACGTGCCTTGTTCACGCGTCGTTAATCCCTCTTGCGAGTTTCCCATGTGCCTCACCCACATTTCCTAAAGACTTGCGGGTGAAATATGGGCAATATATATTGAATTCGATCACCAAACCTACCTCACAAGCCTGAGTGTGTGCCTCACAGGTGTGGCATTAATGTTGAAATCTATTTCTTTTTTTGTTAAATCACATGAGATTCCAAGACATACTTTCACAAATAATGCATGTACGTTAACTTTTGTTTGGTTCGCCCCTTAACCACATCATATTGGGAGAGATTTTCTTTAGTACCATTTATAATATTCCATAAGACTTTGGCAAGTTTTTACCTTTATTAGGAGTTGAGACCATACCTAAGGGATAAATACCATCAATCATAATTTCACAATACATTTTATGAAAATCATGATTGGTAGGTTTAAACGTGCAATATCTATTTTCAAAAACGAAGGAAAGTTAGATGAGGACTAACCTTTCATCGAATGTCAACATTCCTCTAGAAAATAAAAACAAAATTCTCAAAAATAAAGTGTCCCCTTCACTGACTACAAGAACATGACCAAAACATGCAATTTTATTTATAGGGATAAAAAATAAAATTTAATAATTTATAGGGACCAAAACATATTTAACCCTAAATAATCAGTGACAGAACATCATAGGGACAAGGGGGTGCCACGGCCACCCCAAACTCTATTTTTATTTTTTTTTCATATATTGTGAAAATATTTAAATAACCTTAATTAATAATTTTTTTTACAACTTTGGCACTCAATCCTAACTCCGTCTCTCATTAATTTGTTTAGCAATGCTGCAATAATAATCATTGATACTTTCTTAAGCAACTCCTACTCTGATTTCCTAGCTTATTTATTAGACTTGAATTTTTTTACTTATTTTGGCATATTTCCTACTTTTCATTTCCTAGATTTATTAGACTTGAAGTTTTTGACTTATTTTAGCATATTGGTGCATTATAATTTCCCTCTATATTTTGGCATATTTTTGCAATATTGAACAAGGTTGTTAAAGTGTTTTTTTCAACGAACCGTAGATAAGCAATGTTATCAATTTTTCATAGAGTTATTCTAGAGCATGATGATTCAAAAAAAAATCATAAACAATCTTAAAGAATTCATATTTAAGTGGGAGTGATGGTTGCAAACGAAGGAAAAGTGAAAACCGACACTACAACATTTTTACCCTATTAATGCAACGGTTAAATTTAGAAGGTAAATTAATTGTTCTCATAGAGAGTAATATGCAACAAATTTTATATTTCGTTGCGGTATATATATTTTTGAAAATATTAGGTTGTTCACCAATCATTCTTGCTATGACTACGTCTGCCCTCAATTCCTAAGGAATTGAGATGATCAATCTTACTTTGCAAAAATATTTTACAAGAGAAATGTAGCAATCCAATCCTACAAATCCTATGTTTGATGTTGATCCTAACTCTTTCTCTCCCTTGATCTTGAGCACGATCAAGAACTCGATAATACTAACCGCTACTTCTTCGACATAACCAATTTCTTCTAAGCTTTCACTCGGATGAATCCAATTGTGAATTATCGTGACCCTAGACTTCCAAATGATCATCTAGTTACCGTTACTCCTTCGGCGGAACCACCTTCTTCGAAGCTTTCACTTGGCTGAATCTGAATTGCAAGGTCTTGTGCAAAACCCCCAAATCAACACCCTGATCTTAGAGGACAAACCCTCACAATTTTTCCCAATAAACCCCCAAATATTCTCAACCCAATTTGCAATTCAACAACCTAAATTGGACGTTATCAACTAAATCTAGATGTCACCCAAATAAAGAATGATTATGTGTAATTTTTGTGTGTGTATGCATAGATGTGAGGTTGAAGATGAACAACGATCTTTGTATGTTTATGGTTTCATCAACATTGAAATGATTCATGTATGAGGTATTTATATGTGTGCAAGTTGGAGGCAAAAGGAAAACAAACGGTTTAGAAAAGATGCACAATTTCAAAAAAAAAAAATTCACACATGTGTTGACACATGTAAGTCATGTGCTTACTCTTTTTGACACATATGTTGACACTTGTATGCCATGGTCGACTCATAGCAGTAAATTTTCTGCTATGTGTCGACCTAAAAAGCCTTAATAGTCGACTCATGCAAACATAAGCTACAAGCTTTAAAAAGCAAGTACATGTGTCCACTTATAAGTCGTATTGTCGCGGCCGGCAAAATCACAAAGTCACCACCGTATTTAGTTTATTCCTAAGAAATGGGGAAATAACGATAATACCCTTAAAGCAAGGATAAGACGATCATCGCAATCGAATAAGGGTTTGGAAGTCGGTTAAGTGAAGGGAAGGTGTTAGGCATCCCTCAGCTTCCTTGTACTCAAGGAGAACCTCCTCTAGTTTCTAGAGTTAAGGTGTGTCTATCTAAGGTGTAACACCCTTCTAAACCCCGCGACAGTTAAATAAATTAATCAGATTAAAACATAAAAACAAGGGTGCCACAATTCAATAAAACAATTTATTATAACTCACTTGCCATGCTTCACTAATGAACGATCATCAATTTAATAAAATCATGTTTCTACACAGCGGAATATTCATCATACGGATAAGCATAACATCATCTATGCAATATTCCACAAAATTAATACAATAACAACAAAATAGAGTATCATCATAGACTCTAACTAGCGTTCCCCAATGTTACAATATCAGAGCATGACACCGACGCTATACTTAAACAAACTGGCCTATGAGCTATCCTCACCAAAGCCAAAAGCCGCTACTCGCCAATCTGAAAATGTCAACAGTAAGGGTGAGTCTCATTCACAATTAACAAATGTTATAAAGTCATAAACAATAACACATCATAGTCACATTATTCACCCAATTGTATCATATACAGATATTCAGACAAGTTTAATCATCACAACAACCAACACATCTTCAATATTCATAACACTGGAAAACATCCAATCATGTTATAAAATCATGCATATGAATGAGCTGACACTATGCATGTAGTACCAACATAATCAATGGGAATAACTCACCGACCGATCCAACATCATTAAGATACGGCCCTGCCAGCACAAATTCCACACAATGGGAATTATGCCTTTCACTGATCCAACACATCATCTGTATACAACCCTCAACAAATGCTTTATGAATGAATGCACACATATAACATACTTATTACATCTTCGATCCAATGAATAACATCGTCTCATACTCTTACCATCATCATCATCAAAAGCATGTATATGTATCAGCATTATTCATCACAAATCAATCAATCCCATGTATTCAATTCTAACATCACCATTATTCAATCCACATCTCGATACATACACATTTAAATGATCATCATCAACAAGACACATTCAAATAGTATATATATATATATATATATATATATATATATATATATATATATATATATTCATCCCAACATATCATGGATATCACATCACTTAACACATCTATGAATATTAGTCACAAGTCATCAACTCATAATGCACACATAAGTAAGTCACATGTCATCCATATACTAACATCAAAATCAAACCATTCAACATCAACCAACTATATCCTATCTTATAGATAATCTCATTAGCTTCCTAACGCTTCGAACGGCATATAAAACGGAGTTACGGATCAAAAGTTATGGTCTTTACAAAATCTATCAAAAATTAGATGCTGCCTGCGGGTTTGCTCAGGCCGACGCTGCCTATTCTATAGGTTGACCTATGCTGCGTAAAAACCCAAAAATCATCATTTTCCATCACCATTCACCTCATACAACAACCACTAATACTCATACAATTTATACATCAATTGACAGAAATTTAACACACATATAAGGTTCCTAAACATGTTTCTAACCATGGGTCATTTATATAACACATTAAACATAAACAAATCACAAAATCTCATTGTTTTACACATTAAAACCTAACTTGCTATCCAATTATTGGAAACACACAACTCAGATTCAGTTTCCATGGGAGAACACAACAACACAACAGCTGACACAACACCCATATCACAAACATCAATCAAAACACAAATCTATAAAGAATTAATAGAGGTAATCATCAATCATGCAATTTCTATCAAAAATCATTCCAAAACCCAATTCTGACATATAACCCAATTGACGCAAACAATGTATCCAATCAATCCTATCATCTATAACACGATAAAAGATGCTAACCGGAAGAGTCCCCCCTTACCTTAGCCAGGAATATGGATTCTTCCACTTCTTCTCCATCAAACCCGTAAGCCCTTTTTCCTCAAATTCGGCAAGAATCTTCAATCTTCAAACTCATGTATCTCCCTCATTAAGAACTTCCCTGACACAAATTAATATATCAAATCGAAGGAAATTTTGGGTAGAATCCGAATCTTCAAGAATGACCTGATTTGGAGCTACGAGCAGAAAGTTATGACTCGTTTTATGAAGGCTGCACCATGAATACGAAAATAGGTCTTTGTCTATGAGCTCTCTCCTTCTTCCTCTTAGGTTTTCCTCTTCTATTTTCCAATTTCCTTCTTTTTCTTATTTTATGAAAATAGATTATAAATTTAGAAAAGGGCTTACTAACATAGCACCCCCTCTTTACTAACACCACACTTGGCCCAATAGCCCATCTCATAATTCTCCAAATAATTCAACAAAATACCAAATAATTCTAAATAATAATTTAATTTTCGATTAAATTAAAATTAAAAAATATGGGGTGTTACATAAGGTTTGTCCGCTTACCTTATTATTTCTTGCTTCTATTTATTTTATTTATTTATTTACAGAAAATTATTTATAAAATGATGAAATGGGAAAAATATTTAGCCTTTTGTTAGTTAGCTTGCCAAGGTATCATAACCTTGTGCCTACATATTCTCATCGTGCAATGAGAAAGTCAGAGCCTTCGTAGTTAGACTTTTTGTTGATTGATTTTAATTATGAAAAATATTTATCTTGAACTAATTTAATGCTCAGGCCAAAATATTGATTTGGTGAGTTTGAATTGAATTTGATTGCTTTCAAACATCCTTAGAATTGAATAATCAATCAGTAAGGCGTTAAGCCGGAAGACGTGGTGGATGTGCATCCACTTATCTTGTTATTTGCAACAATCTTAGTTAGTTTTAATTTAAGAAAAATCAATCAGTAAGGCGTTAAGCCGACTGATTAATGATTGGAAGACGTGGTGGATGTGCATCCATTTATGTTGTTATTTGCAACAATCTTAGTTAGTTTTGATTTGAGAAAAATGAATCAATAAGGCGTTAAGCCAACCAATTAATTAGTAGAGGATGTGGTGGATGTGCACCCACCTATCCTGTTATTCGAAAAAGAGTTAATTAGCTTGATTACGGAAAATAATTTGAATTACCTTCTATGTACAGGTATTGTGGACTGAGATTAATATACAGGAGAATGACTGAAGTATATACCTACTCTACTTATAAATGAGGATTATTTACGAGCTAGTGATTCATTTATAAGCGGTGCGAATTTTTTCGCAGAAATTATAAGTATTTATTGGCTAATGATTTGGTTAAGTAAAATGATGTGAAAATAATTTCAAAAATAAATGATTAATCACCTAACTAATTAATTATATAAACAACACATTTACATATTAAAGAAAATACTACACAAATTAACTAATTAAAATTTAGCAAGAAGCAATCAAAATAAACTTATAAAAAAATAATAAAAATAAAAAGGAAATCAAAATTATTTACATTTTTAAAAAAGAAAAAATATTTTTCGCATTTTAATTAATTATCATAATAATTAATTAATTAAATTAAATAAATAAAATAACTGAAAAAAAGAAGAAGAAGAAAACTTAACGGGTGCAATACTAGAGACAGGGTCGGTCCAATCAAGTTGGAGGCCCTGTTCTACTTCAAAAAATGGGCCCAAATATTAGAAAAATACAATTTTAATAATTAAAAATGATGCACAAAAACTAAATTTATATGTTAATCAAAGGAAATTCCAAAAGGCTCAAAATATTATTTAAATTATAAACATCATTTCATACAACTGAAAGTATGTAGCTACTTAAAAAGAGTCATCCTACGAACACTTTTTGAAGCAAATTCATCAATCAAGTCTTCATATTTTATAGTTTCCAAAATATATATCATTTTCAACTGCTATTGTTGTCAATCCATTAAGTCTTTCTTGTGACATGGTAGACTGCAAGTAAGTCTTTAATAACTTCAATTTTGAAAAACTTCTTTCTGCAGTAGCAACAGTCACAGGAATAGTCAATAAAATTCTATATGCAATAACTGTATTAGGAAAACAATCTAAGCCTTTCGAAAATAATAATATATAAATAGGTGTTATAATTTCTTCAGAAAACATATCTCTAAGTAACTTTAACTCTGCAAAAAATTCATTTCCATCAATATCAGAGTGTTCATTGTGTTTTAATACCCGTTCAAAGTTACTACAACAAGACTTCAAAGTTGCATCATCCAATGATTGTAATTTGTGAGAAGTAAACAAGAAACCAAAAATACTTTCATACTCTTGGTATTGCTCAAATCTCTTATTAAGAGAAACAACAGCTTGATTAACAAGGTAAATAAAATAATTAATCCTAAAAGATTCCTCTTCAGATAGCTCAACTATTGGGGTATCCAAATTCTTTTCAATTTTTTTCTTTTTCCTACGCTTATCATTTCCACATTCATACTTTCTATTCTTAGGAGGCATAGTAAAAAAAACCTGGAATATCTCCCTATATTTAATGTGTCTACTGAAGATCAATTCCGTAGACCGTAGTATTTATCGGCAAACGTCTATTGGCAGTCCCGTTGCAAAATTGAGTTCCTAAAATAAATTAAATTATTACAGCAAAAAAAATCAATTACATTAATAAGATTATAGAGGAAATTAAATATTAATAGCTTAAGCTTAATCACAAATCTTTTAGAAAATTAGAACAAAACTTAAATAAAAAAAATATAAATCTGTTGCAGTTTGCACAAAATATTTTTTTTTTCATTGCACAAAATAAGAGTTAAAAAATAATTTAAGAGTATTCAACTTTCAAATAAAACATACCAAAATCAACTTAGTTTTGCATTTTGCATCACAACACTCAAGTCTCAGCACAATATAACAGTAACAACACCGGTAAAAGCACCGCACAAAATCAATTAAGAAATAATCTCTCTTCTTCTCAGTATAAAACAAATCCATATTTAAGTAATTAGGTTTGTTGTTAAGAAATGTGGTTGAGCCTAACTCATCCTTACAAAACTGGTTAGTAGGATGAGGATTGTCCCCACTTATAAGCACATGTTCAAGCCATATATTGTCCGATGTAGGACTCTTAACACACCCCCTCACGCCCTAGACAACTGGAGCGTGGAAATAAATGGTGAGTGGCCCGATAGCGGACGGAAACCATAATAGGTGGCCCACCGGATCTTAAACGAGACTCTGATACCATGTTAAGAAATGTGGTTGAGCCTAACTCATCCCTACAAAACTGGTTAGTAGGGTGAGGATTGCCCCCACTTATAAGCACATGTTCAAACCATATATTGTCTGATGTGAGACTCTTAACATTTGTCTAAAACTCTATGAAATAAATTACAAAACAACCTCTTATTTAGGTAATTAGGTTTGTCTAAAATTCTATGAAACAAATTACAAAACAACCAAAATCCTATAACTATATATTCATTTAGTTTTACAATACCATACCAGAATTTGAAAGAAATAAAGAAAAGAATAAAAACGTACCCCATAAGACGGTGGTGTTGCGTCTGTGTTTCGTTACGGTGTAGCATTTCGTTTTGGTGCAGTGTTTTGTTTCAACGCGGTGTTTCACTACGGTGCGGAGTTTCGTTACGGTGTGGCGTTTCAATGAACGACGGTGGCGGTGTTATTGACAGCGTTTGATTTTCTTTGTTTTTTATCGTTGCTGTAGTGTTGTGTTGTTATACTACTTAGAATAAGAGAGAGAGAAAGAGATGTTAATAGAAAGAGGTGAGACTTGTACCGTTTTGTTTTTTTATTTCTTTTAATGTTTATTTTTTTATATATTTGTTTAATAGTAATATTAAAAATTGGACTCCCAGGATTGTGAGTCCCAGTGCTAAGTGCAGTAGCACTGCCTGCGCACCTGGTTGGGGCCCGGCCTGACTAGAGACAAAATGGGCCTAACCCTTCTAAAATCCTAATTTTATTTAAACAAAGGCAAACTAAAAAATAAGTAGGTGATGTCTAAGGTGGGTGTTCAATTGAATCCAATCCTTCACATGTATATCACTAAATTTTACCATAGATCAATTAAATCTTATAAAATCTTATTGGTCCTTAATATAATAGATTGGATCTCTTCTCTAATATCTACCACATTCTTTTTCTCTTCCCTAACAAATATCATTATTTATTAAAACAAATATCATTATTTCAACTACAGTAAAAATGTTTTGGAATTTTCTCACAATTTTTATTGGAGTAAGCTGGATTTTCGACTTGGCTATCTACAAAATATAACTTTAATTTAACTATTATTTTTCTTAAAAAGTAGAATGACAGTTAAAAAAATAGTTCATTATTATAGATTGGAATTTGGTAGAAAAAACTTTTTTAATGCTATGATATCCTGAACCAAACTTTACAATAGATCAGATTGTGTAATCCCTCAAATTCAATTTAATCCAAAATAAAAAGAAACTCAATATTTTATTAGTAAATATATAAAAAAGTAAGCTTTCAAGATAGATAATAGAAGAGAAAGTGGTATAATCCAAGTGTCTAACATTATTTAACTACTCACAAATTTTATTTAAATCTAATGATTATTTAAAAAAAAAAAAAAAACTATTTGAATGGTGATTCACTCTAAATGTCACCAAATAAGTTAAAACACAAGAACTTCTTCTCTCCAACTCTGACGGTTATTTTCTACAGTAACAAAATTCCTCTTTCTCCAACAACAACAACAACAACTCACCCTTTCTCTTACATCAACCAAACTCAAAATAAAAATCCATAAAATCACAAACTACCCTTAACCATGTGATGATGAAATACAACCTAATATCTGACAAATTTTAATATGGTTCACTTTGGACCACATCATGTGGTTTTAGAAGTAGTTGTTAATGATTACTACTATTTTCCACCGACATAAATACTTAGTTACTCATATAGAAAAAATGCCCGACATGGTTCTCATTAACTATACTCATAATTGTGTCATATATGCTCAATTATTCTTCAATTATTATAGAAGCCAATGTTTGTAAAATAAATCATTTGATTATAAAAAAATTAACAAGATACACATGCTCCAATGATATGCTTCTATATAAGCACACGCTTACTTTCATTGGAAACATTGTTTTACACAACAATATTAAAAAAAAAAATTTCATATAAAGCAATTCAACATTCTAAATTTTTTGCATGGGTAAATTCCAATAGAAAGTATGTTGAAGTAAAAGAGCTTACATATATTAATTTTTTTTCTAAGTTTGTTTGGAATCAACACAAATGTCAATGGTATTAAAGAAATTCAAATCGAAAGCTATATTTTGTTAATTCATGAGTGATCAATTGTGTTATTTGTGGAATTTATTGAATTATTGTAAACGCCAAACATTTTTTGAAAATACAAAGACCATTAACAATGTGGTCCTCAACACATTTAAATATGTTTGCTGTGCAAGATGTCTTATACATAATGAAAGAGAATTTATTATTCATACTATAGAAGCATCTCATTAGGGCACATGTATCTTTTTAACAAAGATGTTAACTATTTTATTATTGTTAAATCAAAGGATTAGGAATTAGAGATGTGGGAGAAATGAACAAATCCCTTCTTTTTAAATGGAAGTGGAGAATTTTAAAGGAAGATAATGCAATTTGGAGTAAATTCTTACTCTTGAGATACCACAATCCTAAGAGTAAAGTGTTGGCTTCAAGCAAGGATCTTTTAAATGGGGATGATTCCCGTTGGTGGAGAGACATCGTTCTTAATGACTTCAAAGAGGACGATTTGGACCAAGGATTTAATGAATGGGTTAAATGTGAGTTTAAGCAAGGAAACAATATTCTCTTTTGGTATAGTTGTTGGGTGGATGAACATCCGCTTAGAGTCACTTTTCCGTTCTTGTTTGCTAGAACTACCAATAACCTTTGCTCGGTGAGTGATATCTACTCTTCTAACCAAGGTGAGATCACTTGGAAATTAGAAGACATTTTTGGGGCGGATGTGTTGAATTCTTCGGTTCCGATGGCTTCTTCATCCACCACTTCCGCTTCGGACTTGATTATTGGTGAGGAGCTTAGGGACTTGAGAATGATTCTTCAAGGGAAGGCGCCAGACTTGTTGGCTTCGGATGATTTCCATTGGAAGTTATCTACCAACGGAACCTTTTCGGTTTCTAGTGTGTCGCAATTGGTCTCAAATGCAAAGGAGTTAGCTTGGCCAATCACAACTACCAAGTTGTTGGAAGTCATATGGAAGACCAACATTCCGGAAAAGATCAAGATTTTTGCATGGAGATTTTTCATCAATAGGTTACCTCTAAAAGACCAACTAGTCAATAGAGGTGTGCCTACCCTTTCTTCCATTGATTGCGTTTTTTGTTCAAATCATTCGGAAACGTTGGATCATCTTTTTTTCCATTGTCAAGCTATAAAGGCGGTATGGGTTAAAATTTACATGTGGTTGGGGAATGATTTGAAGCTTTCTTTAGAGGAGTTCAAGAGTTTTGGGAGTATCCAACAAAAGGTGAAAAACACCAACATTAAAGTTGTTCTAAATTCTATTTGGATAGCATTAATTTGGTGTATTTGGAATATGAGAAATAATATGGTATTTGAAGATGGAACATTTAGCTTCGAAGAGGTGATATCAAACATTATATTTTTCTCATGGAGATGGGCTAGCAACAAGGAGCTTCCTAGTAGGATAAACTTTTATGATTGGTATAAATTTCCTTTACTTTGTATCAAAACAATCTAGTGTTTCGTCGATGTAAGGGTTGCACCCCTAGTGCGATATCTTATAATCAATTGCTTATTAAAAAAAAAATGGAGAGAGTTATGCATGGTCAAAGTAGGCTTCCCTTTTCACCAAAATTTCATTTATACCAAAATGTGAATGTCACGTTTTTAAGTCCAATTTCAAGGTCCAAGCCCCATATTATACCAATATACACCACATGTAACTTGCCTAAACCAACCAAACCAAGTACTTTTTTCTCTTGTACCTCCCTTTTCACATTTTAACCATTTTGATATCTTTTTCAAATCACTACCTCCACTAAATCTTTTTGGCCCATCTTTTGGGAACCTTATTCTGACTTTATGAGGAGTCCAAAACGCAATAAGTTAGCCATGGATAGTGCCCAAGACGTAGCTTTTCAAATCACCACCTCACATGTGCAAAAATTTGAAACTTGATGATTAAGCATAGGGGTGGCAAAACGGGTCGTGGCCTGTCAGGCCGGCCCGCGCATCCGCCAAAAAATGGCGGGTTGGGTTGTGATTATGGGATCGCGGCCCAACAAAGCTCGTCCCGCCAAAATCCTCCGCCCGCCAAAGCCTGCCCACCTATTCGTTTAGCTTGTCCCGCCTTAAGCCCACACTTTTTTAGTTAATTCTAGTAATTCCAATTCTTGAAGGTTTTATTTTATATATTTATTTGTAATTATATGCAATATTTTTTAAAGTAAAATTTATTAAAAAGATGCTATATAAAAAATTGTTCTAAAAAATAAGTGAAAAATTTAACTGAAAGATAAAATAAGTCTACTAATCTATTAAAAAAAATGAAGAAAAAAATAGGTGGGCCGCCTGCTAACCCGCCACTTTGGCGGGACGAACATGATTTTTATGCCCATTTCCACTTGGCGGGCTTGCCTATCCCGTTCGTTTTTTGGCAGGCATAAGGCAGGGTAGACGCGGGGCGGGACGAGGTGGACTTCCCATTTTGCCACCCATAATTAAGCAATTTTTAACAGCAAGTACCATATTTTCCCTCATCCATATGCTATATAAGGACCATTTGACCTCTCCTAAACCCTGTTCACGCAACTTTTCTCTCCATTTCCAGATCTACAACTATGAGCTTCATTTCAAATTTCTCTTCATTTCTCTTTTTGCTACCTCTATTGTTCCTCTTATTCAAGCTTAAGGATCAAGAGTCTCTGGGTTTTTGAAGCTCTAAGTGCAAGGAGGCAGTGGCGGAGCCAGAAATTTTATGCAGCCTAGGCAAAAACTTTACACCATTGATTATTTATTTGTTTTAATTTTTACATCCTATTTTTACTAATTTTGTCCCTAATTTTGTCTAAAAATCGACTATTAAATTGGTGGGAGTACAAAGAAAATAGGGGTTGAGCCTGGGTGCCTGCCCGGGCTAGCTGGGCCTTGGCTCCGCCCTTGCAAGGAGGTGTGAATTTATTTTCCACCAAGTAAGTTTTCTCAAACTTCAATCACTCTCATCTTAGGGTTTTCAATGTTTAGAAACATGTTCATACATCTTTAGCTGAGCGATACAATATGTATGAGATGGATTGTTGGTTGCATTTGATGTTTGATTCATGTTTCATGATTTCTGAAAATTTTGCAAATAAGGTTGAACCTGTGCCTTGCTGTTCGTATTTCTCTATGATGCGTGCTTCATTTGTGAAAGTTATTGATGCTATGTTGTTGCTCTTGTTGAGTACTACAATTTTAATATTAACAATTTTCAATTTCATGGAGAAATGAGTGAGATATGTGATGTTGAACATGGATGAGATTGTTTTGGCTAGGGCAAGGATATGGTGCATTTTATACTCATATGCATGTTACTGGTTTTCTTTTCAATTGTTTGCATGAGGAGGATGGAAAAGATGACCAATTGTTTTATACTCATAAGTTATGTTTTTTTTTTAAATGTTTTGTTAACAAATCAGAAAAATAATGGATGTGGGCCCTAAAAACGTGATGGGCCTGTACCACGTGCTATTTACGCCCCAGTTTAATCAGGCCCATTCATACTAGCATTAAAATTAGTTCAGCCCACTTTTGTTATGACACCCTCCTTTTGCTTGTTTTTTAATTGTTCTATCTTCTTCTTAATTTCGTTTTTGAATATTTTTCTTTACTAAAATAAATTTTAAAAAATTCATGAACACATTTTGGCGTCTGATTTAATTTTTTATATTTTTATATTTTATATTTTTTTTCCAAAGATTTTTATTTTTTATTTAATTAAAGATTTTAAATGTGTTTTTTATGAGTTTTTCTTGTGTTTGTTTTATTTTGATTTTATTTCTGACTTTTTCATTAATTCAAAATATTCTAAAAAATATTTTATGACTTGCTAATTGTCTTAGGACCTCAAATTAATTTTTGTTTAGTTTTATGACTTAATTTGATATTTTTCCTAATTGGTTCAAGTGTTTTTTTAACTGACTTCCTTTCAAGCTAGTTGATTTTGTTTTCATTTTTCTTGGTATAACCATTGCAATTTAAGTTTTGTTTCTGTTTGATACACGACCTAAGATGCCTAAAACAATTTTTGCACAATTTTTTCCATCATTTTTCTATTTTTCATCAAATTAACTTGTGCACATGCTTATTTGGACCTAGTCTTGGTATTTGGTTTTTGTTTGGTGACTTGTGCATCTTATTTGACACTGATTTTTTGGCACACACTAGACATCATGATTCTAAATATTGACACTTAATTTGGAAATTATTTGATGTTGGCTCAAATTTTTGATTGCTTGATCTTTCGCATGTCTTTTAATGACTTATCCTTTGAGTTGAATGCAAACTTTGGTGTAATCTTGAACCAATTTTTGGTGTTGCTTTGAGTTTAAACTTAATTGGATGAATGATAAAGGTCTATAAATGTCTATTTATAGACATCCTTGGTTCTTTCTTTTTTGCTTTGTGCTTAATGTTTTGAAACTACCAATAACAGGGAAATGCATTTATACAACCCTTGAGGCATTTGGATCCCATTCTCTTCTCACCTCTTTAGTATATTTAAGGAACCTAAATTCCCTAATGTGGACCATTTTAGGAGTCCTTAATTGATCTTTCTTTTAGTATTCAATTAATTGAGGGAAAAATATTTAGATATCCCCACCTTATGAGGGATTATCTGATGTACTCTCCTAACTAAAACACTAACAAATTCAATATTTTTTTTTATTTTAAAAATCTTTTCAGGTAAGAACATGTTATTTCCTTTCTACGATAATTGCATGAGTCTCCAAAGGTCGAGCAGTAGTAAAATGTGAAATTAGCATCGTTCATTAAAACACACAAACAAACCAAAATCTTTGAGCCGAACTACGATGCTCTGATTTCCTATATATGGAAATTTCTTTGTAACCCCCCAACCTTCTTGGTCACCCGCGGCGAAAATCCTAAAATGCCCTTATATTTCAGAAATGCATTTCTGAAATCACTTTTTTTTTTTGAAAAAAGATTGATTTCGGAAGTGCACTTCCGAAAACACTTTATTTTTAAGGAAAAAAATGTGTTTTTCGGAGATGCATTTCTGAAAACACCTTTTTTTCAAAAAAAAGTGAATTCGGAGATGCACTTCCGAATTCACCCCCTTGAAATATTTCGGAAGTACACTTCCGAAATATTGCCTGATATAAAAAACAAAAATCAAGGTGAATCAATTGTATTAATAGTATAATTAATTTGTATTAATTAAAATTATATAATTACCAAGATTAGATTAAAATTAATTGATTATATAATTGCCTGATAAAATTAATTGATTAATTTCCAAGATTAGATTAAGTGTTCTTTAAAAAAATTGATATATTCAATTATATTTATGTCTGCCAATTACTAATTCTTTTCATCTTAGTACTTTAATTCTATCCATAAAACTTTAAATTAGTAAAAATAATTATTCAATCTTTTCTTTTCAAATATTAATTCTTTTCATTTTGATAAAACTTTAAAATATTATTATTCTCTTAATTTAATTGTTTACTTTTTAATCTTTATTTATTTTTTTAATATATATTTCATCAATGATATGTCATTAAATAATCATTGGAACATATAAATTAATCAAAAAATTTATATATATTTTAATATACTGAATATACAAGTACCGTGAGCATTTTATATACCAATGATAAAACTTTAAAATATTATTATTTTACTAATTTAATTATTTATAACTTTAATCTTTATTAATTTATTTTTTAACTATTATTAACTATTTAAAAAGCAAATAGTTAAATTATTAAATAAATTATTTATAAAACTGTAACTATTTAACTAAATTATTGAGATTATCTAAAAGTTATTACGTTAATTATAAAATAGCTAAATTATAAATATAAATAGTTTAATAGTTAATTACAAAATATAATTTTAACTTAAAAGTAATAAAATTTATTAAAAAAAAATACAATTAAAATTTTAATTTTAACAATTAAAACTTAACCCAAATTTATAAATAAATTAATAAAATTTAAAAATTAAATAGGAAAATTATTAAACTAATAATAATTTAAATTTATATTGATGAAATGTCATAAAAAAATTATTTGAAATACACAAGTGCACCACGTAAACTTCGCAAAAAAAAAAATTAAATTAAAATAGTAGCAAATAATTTAGAGGAATCAAAATTTATAATTTTTTTAAAATACTAAAAATAATAGTTGATAGATTCAAAAGAATAAAGAAATAAAGTATCAAAATGATTTTTTTTTATTAATTGATAGAAATAAAAAGAACTGAATATGGCAGTTGTTGGATCATTCTAATACAATAAATTCATTCTAATTTTGTGTATCATTATTAATTCAATATAACAAATTTCCATAATTATTAAAATATCTTTTTTTTATTCTAAAAGGAATGTACTTATTCCATTAAATACTACCTTATCTTACCAATTAATATGTTTTTATCTCTTATTATTTAAAATAAGTTAAAATTTTATAAGATATTTTATTTGATCGGTCCAAAATTTGAAATGGTTGCTCCTTATAATTAAGATCGATATATTTGTCATAAGAAACATTATTCTCAATTTATTAACTAATAAATAGTATAAAATTTTGAAGATCTTAATTTTAAACCACTATTTCAGAATAATTCTATACTTCAAAACTTCTGCGTTTTTTCGGAAGTGTACTTCCGAAATCCCAAAAAAAGGGTGTCTTCGAAAATGCATCTCCGAAAACACCCTCCATTTAATGTTTTCGGAAATGCATTTAGTGGAAGCTCGCTTAGCGAGATTTGTGTGGCTTAGCGAGGTCTGCAAGTTCAGAATTGTATATATGTTGTAAAATCAAATTTTGTTAAGTTTTATCATCTCTTCTTTGACAAGTTGAGCTCTGATCCTTTCTTGATGGTTTAGAGGTTTAGGAAATACCATTGTGTGCTACATCATGTGGATTGGCTATGGATTTGTCTCGATTGCCTTGATACGACGAGAGTTTCCGGCTCATCTCCTTTCTTCCCTATGTTTCATTTCAATGGTGGATTTTATATGTATATTTCTACTCTTATTGTATGTACATTTGTTGATCTTGGGATCATTTTTATATATTTGCTTTACAAATCATCATTGTTGTTGTTCTTGATCTTTTTGCTTAAATGCTCTGGATTTGTGTTGTTTTAGAAATAGACATCATAGATCTTGATTAGGAATAATAGTTGTTAGTTTCTAGATTTCAGAAATGGATTTAGGGCTAATAACCGTAATGGTTATCGAATTTAATGCCTCTGTGTTGTTTGTGTCGGTTGAGACATCCCTGATGTGAATAGTACGGTTGAGCTTTCGTCGGTGTTTCAGACATGGACACTGATGTGGCGTCTCGATTGATGCCTGATGATTTTGATGCGTATTGTGAGTGTGTTGCGATAAGATCTTCAGGTTTAAGTATTCGGCGGGTAGAACGAAATGCAATTCCATAACTCATAAAGACCTTGACATTTTGGCAGACATGTACAATTAGAGAAACAGGGTAAAAATAAAAGAGTGGGTTGCTTTTAGGATTCAAACAAGATGTTAAAAAGCCAAAATTTTGTTATCATCAAGGATATTGTTTCAACAATCTTTGGTTGATGGTTACACAATGCTTCAATTAAAGAGATTTAAGTGGTTGTGTAAAAATCAAACCAAGCTAAGAGTGTTAAAAGTATAGAAGCCTCAATGAAATAGGTGATCAAATTCAAACACCAGGTTCAAGCAAGCAGAATAAAAAGAGTGATATTACCATCACTATATGTTGGAAGCCCGAGATTTATGAATCAATTGAAATATGATGGCATGGTAATTTGTAGTAAAGTGGGGTTTCCGAATTGGTTCGAAAATTTAGAGAGTACTTGGTGCGTTAAATTTGAAACCACAATATATATCGTCATTTTCAAAATGAAGTCTAATAACCTACTTGTTGATGTTACAAAGAAAGGAGTTTTAGGAAAAGTGCTTGCATGTATTTTCCTATTTATTATTAATATGTTACATGAATAGCTTTACCATAAATATGATGATTTTTGAGTTTGTCATAAACTTTGTAGATATGCACACTATTGAGTTCCAAAAGAGAGGATTATTGCATGCTCACATCTTAACTTTCTTGCATCTATAAAACAACTATCTAATTCCATATGTTATAGACAAGTTAATTAATGTTGGGTCCCTAATCTTTTAATAAAGCCTAAATTGTATAATTTGGTTAAGAGCAACAAAGTGCATGGTTCTTTTGGGTTGTTCAATCCAAATTCCTCATTAATAAAATATAGAAGGTGTTACAAGTATTATCCAAATAAATTTCAAGAAGTTACATTAGTTGACCAAGATGGGTATCCAGTCTATAAAAGAATAGATAATAGGATGACAATTGAGAAGAATGGAATCAAGTTGTAGAATGGGCATGTTGTCCCTCACAATTCAAATTCTATTAAAGTATGAAGAACACATCAACATGGAATGGTACAATCAAATTATTTCAATTAAATACCTTTCAAATACATCAACAATGACTTTGATCCAATTTCAATAGTTATAGTTCTAACACGAACTTCTATTGTCCCAAGTAAACTAGTTGTTGATGAAATCAAGTAATACCTTGATTGCGGATATATATCACCACGCGAGACATGTTGAAGGATTTATTTTTCAACATGGAAGGAGAAAATTTAGTCTAGTACAAAGATTATGAGCAAATTTGTAATGTGCTACTAAAACCAAGTATTACACAATCAATGTTTACATCATGGTTTGGAACAAACAAAGTGTTTGAGGAAGCAAAATCGGTGACTTAAGTTCAATTTATCTCAACGTTTGTTTATGTTAAAATTAGTAGAAGTTGGAAACCAAGAAAAGAGGGTACAAAGTTGCATGTCTAATATGGTTATCTAACCACATACTACTTCTATTATTTGTGGATGTTGTTGACTGTGAAGAAAAGAGCTGCAAGTTATGACGACATCAAGACTGTTGAAGGGTTTAAATATCAAAGTTTCAGAGAAGCATGTTTTGCAATGGGCTTTCTTTAAGATTAATATGATTGTGAGTTTATTAAGGCAATCAATTAGGAAAATAATTGAGGTTCCGATTTGTTTTTGCATAAACTTTTTGTCACCATGTAGTTATCCGCTTCAATGAATTGACCATATCATGTATGAAAAGAATTTCATGGATGTACTTACCAGATTGAATTCTATATGAACAAAGAAGATTATCAAATAACCCATGTATAATATATTTTCAATGCTAATATAAATTCAACAACATTTATTTCAAACAACTTCAATTTTGATTTATGGTACTGCACAACAAATTTCCTCATTTTTTTTGACATATTTTATACACAATATAACAAGGTTTAACGCACATAGATGAAGATGTACAATAACTCAATGATGACAATTTAGCAAGTATACTAAACGTATCAAAGTAATAAAATTTACAAGTTTGTATCCAAATGGAATGTCTTTATTTTAACAAAGTGATTCAAATGCTATAGAAAGTAAAATTGGGGTTTTCATGTTTGTTTAGATAAAATAAAAACTTAAATAAAATTGTTGGCAAAACTTGATCAGATTAATAGCGATTAGATCTTTTTCGAATCCTGTAAATCTCACTGTTGATGACTACTTTTATTTGTCTAAAATTGATTTTATAGAGTCACGACGAATTAATAAGGTTGTAATACCCAATTCATTGATGTATAACTCATTAATTTAAACTACAACTCCCTAATTCCACTAGCTAGCTAGATAGTAAAATCAGACAAATTACGTTCGTTAATTCCTTAGCCACAACTAATAATCATTTATCCCTAAAAGAATTATTTAGTTAAATATTTAATCTCGTTCAAGTTTATAGAGTTAAGGTCAATAATCACTACAAACTTAGGTTTAATTGACGAGTTCGCCAACACATAGAAAACATTACACAAAATAGTAACTGAATAGAAACTGCAATATCAATTTATGCAATTAATACAAAATAAGTTATATGTCTCAATAGATCAAAATAGGTTCATCTCCATAAGACTAAATCAGAATAAATTTAGCTACTCATGGTAACAAAAAGCAATACAAAGAATTTAGAGAAATAATACATGAACTCAAGGTTGAATTTGGTATTCAATGGCTGAAAACCTTCTTTCATAAGCTCTGGAATTGTTTCCCACGTCAAAACCTTGCTCCATAAATAATCCTATTTTTTTCCTCTACCTTTTCCCCTTTTATAGTTGTCAAAACGCGTCAGAAAAAAGGTACAAATAGCACACGTGATGCTTTAATAGCGCACAAGAATTCTCTTTAACATCAGCGTTGTGCACACAATGCTTTTAGTCGCGCACTTCTTCAATTGTTCATCATCACGCACATGAATTCCATTAGCATTTTTCTTTTTATGCTTGGCGATTCTTTATATTTTTCATCTTTGTTTCTATTTTTTTCACTTCTTCCATTTCTTCTTATTTCTTGGTCTAACTTGAACCAAATAAACTAAAAATTATCAAATACATATGCAAATAGCTATAGTAGTCATGATGATAGATTATCATCACTTACCCTAATGGATGGCACACTTTTGGCTTCATTGTGTTCTCACCGTCACATTATTTTTACTATGGAATCAAATGATATTTTCAGTTTACTATTACCAAGAGGAAGAACAACTAATTCAAAATTCAAAATTCCAATTCTTATTCTAGAATCTTTTATTTGTAATATTGAAAAAGATTCAAAGCTTGTGGAGCTTTTGAAGTTAACAAAGCTAATCATATGAGACGGGGCACCAATGACACATAAATTCTGTTTTAAAACTCTTAACAAATTATTGAAGGATATTATAAGTGATGACAAGATTGCATGTACACAAATATTTGGAGGAAGGTTGATGTATTTTGTGGTGATTTCATACAAATTCTACCAACTATACCAAGAGGAACTAGATTACATACTGTTCGTGCATCAATAAATGCTTCATATATTTGAGATTATTGTAAAGAGCTAACTTTTACAAAAAAATATGAGCTTATAAAAAGGCTCAACTTCACACACATCTTAAGATATTAAACATTTCTCATAATGAATTTTGAAAATTGGTGATGGAAAAATATCAGAACCAAATGATGGATATGTTGATATTACAATTTACGAAGAGTTGTTGATACTGATTATTGTAATCCAATTAATGTTATTGTATCGAGTACTTATCCAGATATACTTCAAAACTACATATATTCTCATTTCCTTCAAATTAGAAATATTTTGACTTCAGCTATTGAAATAGTTTATTAAATCAAGAATTATATCACACAACTTATTCCAGGTAATCATTTATAAATTTACTCATTTCTTCATACTTTTGTTTTAATTATTTGAACGCTACATTCGCGAGGCTTTACAATTGAGTTGTAATTCCATTGATAGATATAAAGCATATGACAATGAGGCTTTTGAAACATTAAAACCATAATTTCTGAGTTGCCTAAAATCTTTCGAGTTGCCTAATCATTTAATAAAATTGAAGATTAACATAACTATCATGCTGTTCAGAAATTTAGATCAATCAGAAAATTATATAATAGAACAACATTGATTGTTATTAGGCTTGCGAATCAAGTCATTGAGCCAAAGATCATGTTAAGTAAAAATATTAGAAATATCGTTTACATATCAAGAATATTTTTGTCTTTCTAGCTCAATCTCCCAGACTTTTCAAACTTATCACAAGACAACTACTAATTGTTGTCTCTTTTATTATGACAATAAACAAATCTCAAAGTCAATCCTTAGATTATATTTGTTTATACTTGTCGAAAGATGTTTTCAGCCATGAAAAACTATATGTGTCAATTTCAAAGTTAAAGAGCACATTAGGCCTAAAAGTTCTCATTCATCACAAAAACAAACGCATTTTAAGTACAACAACAAATACTTTCTTCAAAGAAGTGTTTTACAATATTATCTAGAAAAAACTTTAATTAGATGTTATTTATTTACTATGTATATATAAAACATTAATTGAAGCAATTGTATATCAATACTAATAGTTCTATTTTTTTTTTGAACAAATACTAATAGTTCTATTATTCACTGTAGGAAGTAAACACCAATTAATAGTGAGGTTTTCCTATATAATATTGACATTTCCACTATTAACATACATTATAATTTCAATAGCTATGTACTTAATACATTTAAAAAATGCAATTTAAAAAAAAATGCAAATCACATATGAAAATTATTTATATAGTACATACTTAAACTTCATATCTTAATATTTCCACACAAAATTATTTGATAATTATAACACACAAACCATGGCGACAATCTCTGGTCATGGTGTTTGGCTCTCAGCATTAGGGATTAGCACTTTTAGCTCCGGTGGTTTCAATATCTTTACACTTGTAAAAAACTCACCACAATACTTATGATCAACAAAATAACACTAGGGATTAATCTTTGAAGGAGGTTGATCTAGAGACTAACTTAGGTGATACTTGCTGTAGTTTCTTTCTCAAATTCCATAATTTAATGTTGCACAAGACGTCGCAGTTTAGAGAATGTGTTATTTTGCTAACAACAGTGTGGTGTATTTGGAACTCTCGTAACGGCATTGTTTTCAAGGAGGAAGTGGGAGATGTCGATGAGCTGGTTTTTAAGATTAAGATGCATTCGTGGTGATGGCTTCAAATAGATGCCAATCGTTTACGATGTAACTTTTATGAATGGTGTAAATATCCTTTGAATTTTTTGTAACAATTATGTTTAGTTGAATTGTTGACGCTTTTTGTATTCGGGTTCGAGTACCCCTAGTACTCGGAATTGAATATATAGTTGCTTATCAAAACAAAAAAAAACAAAATAACACAACTTATAAAATTTCCAGCATACAAAAAACTTAAAATACGTATGTTTGAAATCACCAGCATCATCTTTCTCAGGTTGATCACCGCTTTCTACACTCTCAGCAGCATCATAGCCATTCAGCAATAATGCCACAACAAGAACAATTGAAGCACTGGTTTTAGCCATAACACTATTTTTTCTTCTTTCTGATTGATAATAATATTGTTTTGCATGGAATAAAATTGACTTCATATCTTTCCAATTTATAGCAATATTAATTTCATGAAATGAGAAAATGAAATAATTAATGTGATTTTTCGTGAGAAAAAAAATATTTTGACAAAATTAATGCATGCATGATGTTAAATATGAAGGTTAATTAATTGACCAATTGATTGATATTAGATGGAAAAAATAGAAATTAGTTAGTTCAATGATAGAACTGGATAACAAATTATTGAAAATATTGTTGATGAGTTATAGGATTATACTTATATTGGTAACAGCATCAATAAATAATTGTGAGGTAGAGTTTTAGAGCAAATTCTTTAGTTCATTTTTATATTAAATTTGTTATTCTATGCGATATAAAAAATTTAGAATTTTGTTAGGTGAAGTGAGCGTCACCTATAAATTTTACCCTTCTCCACGTGAAAGTAATTCTAATTGTGTTTCACAAAGTCAATAAAACACTTTATTTGACTGACTATACCAAGATGAAAGCTAGTTTCACAAAATTCCATTGGCTTACTTCTAAAGTCTTTGTTTCGGATTTGCATACGAGTTGCTTGCCTAGCGAATTTCTCTGATCTAGAAGATAATCAATCCCTCACACTAAGAAATTACTTGCAATCCAAAATTTTATAGCTGTTTCTCATTTGATTTTTTTTTTATTTTCTACTATTTAAATATATTTTTTTTACCTAAATTTAGAAATAAAAAAAAAAAGACATAAGAATTTATATTCTAAGTCTAAAAGTTAATTATCACATATTTGCAATAACATGGAGAAAATATGTTGTTTTTTTGTCAAATTTTATTAAATAAATATTGTTGTTAAAATATATAGCAAATTATTAATTTTAATACTTATCATTTGTTTGAGAGTAGGGTGGAAATAGGTTGGGTCGAGTTAGGCTTTGTCAAGCCTAATCTGCCCTGTGAAAAAAACTGAAGCCTAAGTCTGCCTTGTAACCTGTCGTAGGCTTATTTTTAGGCCCGAGTCTGACCTTTTCGAAAGTCTGGTTAGTCCGTTAGCCTACATAAAAGCCTATTTATTTTAGACATATGTAAATAAGCAATTCAAATAATATTTAAATTGACTAACTAACTAAAAGACCAAGAGGCTAATAATTTGTTTGCAAATTGATTTATTTTAACTTACCTATTAGCATAAGTTATGAGAGACTAATTGTTTAAGAGAACTTATGAAAACAATGTTCATTAGGTGTTTTCATCTTATTTTCACAAGTTCTTCAAGATAACTGAGTTTTATTTATGTATTTTAATTCAAAGCATAACATAACATAATGATAATAAAAAAATTATGAGAATTTCTTCACCCACCTCCTAACCTTCTTGCTCACCCCTGGTGAATTTACAACATTACCCCTTGTTTCGGAAGTTCATTTCCGAAAACGTGTTTTTTTTAATATAAAATATTGGTTTCGGAGATGCATCTCCGAAATAAAGTTACATTTTCAGAAAATGTGGTGTTTCAGAAGTTCATCTCCGAACGCACCCCCATGATGGAATTCGGAAATGAACCTCCGAATTTATGTCTGGACAGAAGAAAAATGGAAAACAACAACGATTCGCTTTATTTAATCGGGTGAAGATTACAACGATAATATTACTGAAAATTAAAGTTACATATTGTTGAACACGGGTAGGTGGGGATGAGTCGACATTTTGATAACGTCGTCCGCCGATCTTTGAAGTTTGGCGTCCAACTCGATCGGGCCTTTCGAAGAAAATCGGTCGAACGTTGTCCACATAACCGCTAAATCTTTGTCGTTCTTGATCTCAAAAGGTGTGAACTTAATGCCTCCCTCGTCGTTAAGCGATGGCGAGCGGTACTCGAGCTTGACAACCTTTCGATTCTCGGGATAGCGCAAAAGCGTGTTGAGCGACGGTATCAATTCCGCAAACGGCGTGTCGCGCGAGAAGCGAAATTGGAACGGCATCGGGTAGCCGGTTTCAAAGTAGACGAATGCTAGGTGGGGGTAGGTTTGTGTCATTTGTGTTTTGTGGTGTGAAGAGGATGAAGAAGAGTGTGTAGTATTTATACTTATTGGAGCATTGATGGCCCAACAAACCTTATCCTGCCTCAAGGGACATTTCGGAAATGAACTTCCGAAAATAGGCTCCAGACATGTATATTTCGGAAGTTCATTTCCGAATTATGCAGAAACAGAGGTGAATTTTGCATTTTGTGCATTGCATTCTGTTTTGTGTAAACAATACAAAAAGCATACAAAATAGGCATAAAATAGGCAATGACAACATAAAACATACTTATATTATATATGTATTGAATCGGTCCGATTTTACATGATAAACAACAATACATACAAAAAATGATCGTTACAAACAAAAACGATCCGTAACGAACTAAAATTCACCGAACCAATCGGTGGATCCTAAGTCCAAAATAGGCACGTTCTTCGACCGCTCTCTATTTTGCTCGCGCTCTTTGCTCATCATTTCTTCAAACTCCGCCATCCTCGAAACGAACGGATCCGGCCAAGTCTCCGCCTCATTTGAACGATGTGTCGTCCATTGACAAGAAGTAGTCGGTATAGGACAACCCGGTTTCAAAAACACTTGAACGAAGTGCCGCGATCGTAGATACCCGATGCATATGATGCGGCCCGACGCGTCCAACTGCGGTCGACTATGAAGTGGAAAGAAAGTCTCACTTAGTCCAAACCTCGCCAAATTGATACACACCATATCATACGCACTTGCTATTAGATGACCCATATCGGGGAATGACATCCACTTCGAAACCGGAGCGATACCGGTAAGTGATGGAACAAGTGGATCATGAATTTTTGCAAACTTTTCTTGATTTTCATATAGTCGGCCGTAGATGTCCCGATACGAAGTCAACTCCGCAATGAGTTCCCGTCGGACTAAAGTGTGATTATTTTCCCCTTTACCAAGCAAACCCGCAACGGCCCGATATCCACAATTGCCGTCGCCTCCAACATCAACGATGTTATCGATATATTTGTGCATAAAAAGTGGCATCTCATCAATGTAGACAATTGGTGATTTTTTGATCGGCGGTGTACGAGGTGGCTTCGAAATACGGGCTCCTTTGTTACCACTACACTTAGGAAATTGGGAGAATAGAATTTGGCCCTTATACCGGTGTTCCATAACCGTCTTGCTCCGACCGAACGATGTTTGAATTTCATTGTGTTGATTTTCAAGCATTTGGTTCACGGTGTCCCATCCCCGACACAAATCTCCATTGCTATCACCCAACCACCTCTTGAAGACCACATGTGCGGATTCAACACGGTTAGTCGTGGTGCAACCAAGATGTCTAACTCGATTTGTCCAAGCGCACACGACTTTTTCTCTAACTTTGTCAAGAATGGTGGATTCGACGTAATGACAAAATGTCCTAATGGAACCACACAAAGACCTAAAGTGTAACAATTTCTCGGTATACACCTCTTCAGAGTGTGCATCCAAAATTTCCTTCCATGCCGACATTATCCTTTCAACCACAACACCGGCTTTGACAACTTTACCGTTTTCATTCGGCCTATCTTTTGTCCCAACCGCGGGTTTCAACTTGCTTCTCACGTTGCAAGTTAAGTGATACCGGCAAAGTAACGCGGTCGATATCGGGAAGACGATATCGACCGCGTTCATCAAAGCATTGTCTCGATCGGTGACAATGACGTTTGGCATAACCTCTTGATCAACTAACAAAGACTTGCAAATTCCCATGGCCCACGTAAAGTTTTCTTCTTTTTCACACTCCAAAAAAGCAAACCCCACCGAATAAGTCTTGTCCGTCGAGGTCACACCGACGATCTCTAGAAGAGGAAGCCTATACTTGTTTTTCTTGTACGTCGAATCCATGACTAGAACGGTTGGAAATGTGTTGAACAATTTGATACTTTCGGGATGAGTCCAAAAAATATCATGCACGGTAAATGATAAGTGCCAAAATGTACTTATTTTGTGTATGTAAATAGTGACACTTATCGATACTTTTGTTAATACCGTTTGAATAATTTCCCGTTTTGTATATAAATATGTATACTTTGTGAATAGTTGTATTTTCATATACTTTTATACCATTTAATAGTTTTCCCTTTGTTTTTATAGGTATTCATGCTTATTGGAGCCTTGAGGAATAAAGTGTCAAAGACACGGCTTCGATTTTGCAATTTTGGTGAAAGCCCGCTTAGCCACCGTCAAGCGGACTTCCAAAGACTCAAAATAAGGATGACCAAAATCATCATTTTGGTTTCCATTCATTCATTATTGGATAGAGCATTGAATAAGCTTTCTAACGCTTCGAACCGGGCGCAATTCGGAGTTACGGTTCTCGAGTTATGGCAAAAACAAAATCTGATTTTTAGCAGACTCCGCTAAGCGGAGGGGGTCCGCTGAGCGGAGCTCCAGCGGAGCGAATCAGCGTCTGGATGCAATTTTGAGTCCGCTGAGCGGAGGGGGTCCGCTAAGCGGACCTGCTAAGACAGCAGCTAGTTAAAAGGGGCCAAAACACAATTTTTAGGTTATGGTTTGGGTATTTTTGAGTCCCAACACCATCAACTTCATTCTTAGAGTAGAATTGGCTTAGAAAACAACTTTGGAGGTTGCATAAGGATGATCGGGGGTGGATTGAGCATCGAACAGAGCTGACAAACCGGGAGATCTTCGGTTCATTTCTCTTCTTCTTTATGTATTTCTCTTTGGTTGGGTTTGTTTGTATATTTACTTGAATCTGATGTATATTTACCGATTATAATGTTATATTTAACTTGCTTTACGAATTTGTGTTGATGTTATCCTGAATTTTTGCTCTATGCTGGGGATTTGGGGTGCTTTAGAGATAAACTTCTTGAATCCTTATCTAGGATGATTATCTGTTGGTTCTGAACTCTAGAGATAGATTTAGAGCTAGCATTCACTGTTTGTATCTGTTCTTAATGCTTTCGTGTTTGAGCGACGCGCGAGAGATCGCCGACGCGAAAATACGGATGTTCTCGCGACTTCGCGTTAGAGATAACCTTAGTTGTGAGATGATCTCGTTTGTGCTCCAGAGATGGACGCCTATGTGAGAGTTACGTGATAATATAGATGAGTATCGTAGGTTGAGTATAACGGGTTGGTAAGTGTATGTTTGTGAAGAGTGAATATATTTACATTCCTGATAAGTTATTTCTCTTTTAAGAATGTGTTTATTCTTTTTCCGTCTATATCTTTGTTTACTTTTTCCTCATTCAAACTCAAGCTCGAAACCGTAGAAACTGTTGAATGGCATCTCTCCATCTCTGAGGACGATAATTCCCGGATCAATATTTCCAAATATTTTTTGTTGCTTGCCCTATACTGCTTCAACAAAATAGCGCTGTTGCCGGGGATGGTTTGATTGCATCGCAATAGTTTCCGTGGTTTTGAGCTTTGTATATATCGTATATATTGTATAGTTTCACTTGTATATATACCTACTTGTACTTGTTTACTTCTTTATGTTCACCATATAGTTTTACTTGTATATGTTACATACAAGTATACTTTTGTTGGTGAATGTTGGTGAAACATGTTGATCTCGGATTAGCTCTTTACTTACAAATCTTCATTTTTCAACTCGTGCATCCAACATTCACCAACTTTCTCTTTGTGTATGTTAATAGTTATATGTGTTTCATGTTTGTATATATGTGTTTGTTCATGTACATATTTGTATACTTGTGTTTTTCTTTATGTTTGTTTAATCATTGTATATATTTGTACCCGTAACGTTTGTTGAGTGGTTGGTTAGGACACTTTCTTAGGCTTGTGCGGTGAGATGTCACCATGGCATGATTGGAGGAAGCTACTTTCCAAACACCGAAACAATAAAGGCGTCGAGCTAACGACGTAAAACAAGCGCTTCTTGGGAGGCACCCCAACGGTTGTAAATATTGTTTACATTTCTGTTTATGAGGTCTTTAGGTGAAGTGGTGAGTGATTAGAACAGCTAGTGCAGTTCTGATTTTTCTGTGTTCTGCTATGTCCGCTAAGCGGAGCAGAGCTCGCTAAGCGAGCATATCAGAATTTTGTTTTTCTGCTTTGTACCAGTGGGGTTCCTATTCCACTTGGTTCACTCCTTTTTCCCACTCTCACCAAGGCTAATTAGTAATATATATTAGTTTTGTTTTTCTAATTCTTTTGTTGGTTGTTTGTACTCAAATTTTGTTCGGTGATTCGAAGATTTTTGAGGTGATTTTCCAAAGCTTGAATGTTTCAACTTGCGGATGTATGGTAGGATATTGTTTTTGAAGTCGTATCATTCAAGGTACTCATTTATCGCTTTCTATAGCATAGCATGTTTAGGAAACTTTTCATTTGTACAATTACCATACCATTCATTCTTTTGCATTACTTGCTTGTTGATTGAATCACTTTAGTTCCCAAACCATAAATGTGAGGAAGCTTTCCATTGTTCATATATGCTGGAGGCCATAATCTTTGTTTTAACTAGATTTTATTATGCTTAATCTTTTTTTTATGTTGATTTTATGAAAGCATGAAAAGGATCAAGGCATTTTGTTTCATTTTGAGCACAACTACCAAAACCAAATAGTCAATTCACCTTTTGAGTGTGTGATCATTTGTTAACCCTTTTGAGCCTTTTTGTCGATTTCCATGTTGTTTTTTCTAAATGCTTATCTATGAGTGTTTAGTTCTCATTTTTGCATGGATAATTAATTCTTTGTTTTCTTGAACCCTCAACCATGATTTTTGGTATGAATTTTTACCTTGCCTTAGAAAGTAGGGAGTATTCACATGATGATGTGGTTGAATTCAAGTTGGGGAGAGAAATGGTTGCTACTTATGTGGTTGTTGCTATGAGGTTGAAAAGAAAGAAAAAAAATGAAAAAAACGTGAAAAGAAAAAGAAAGAAAAAAAATGAAAAAGTTTTGAAAAAGAAAAGGAAAAGAGAAGTGAATAAATGTGCTAATAAGTATTGTGATTGGTTTGAGAAACTTGTGGTTAAGGAAGAAGTTTAATCGAGATTTTGTTGTTTGAATCTTTGGTGGATTGATCACTCCCTTAGGTTTAGGCAAGTTTTTGTTTCGATTAGCCTTAGGACATATCCCTTGTTTGTTAACTAAGCCACATTACAACCTTTAAAAATCCTTGTGATCTTGCTTTTGTATCTTCAATGTGATTTTTGGATGAATGCATAATTTAATCTTTTGTTTGCAAGATTGTTGGATGAGTGTTAAGAGTCCTTCACCTTTGTGTGTTCTTCATCCATTGACACTACGCCAAATTTAAGCTGTAGCAGCGCAGCTACTAAAGCGCTTTTAGCAAAAGCGCTCTCGTAGGGCTCGCTAAAAACAAAATTAATAAACAAGGAAAAATGATGCAAAAAAAGCGCTCTGGTAGGGGGAGTTATGAGAGCGCTTTTAAAAAGCGCTCTGGTAGGGGGGGTATGAGAGCGCTTTTAAAAAGCGCTCTGGTAGGGGGGTTATGAAAGCGCTTTTAAAAGCGCTCTTATAGGGTGGGTGCTACGAAAGCGCTTTTGGGATAAAAGCGCTCTGGTAGGGGGTGTTATTAAAGCGCTTTTGAAAAGCGCTCTGGTAGCCCATTTAAAAAATTATATATTTTACAAACACACGCGTTTTGTTTCAGATCTTTCTTCTTCCTTCGTTGCTCCGCCGTCCTCTCTCCGAAACCCTAGCAACCTCCGCCGTTCTTCTTCCTTTCAGATCCAAAACACATGAGTTTATGGTGAGTTGAGGTTCGTGTTGTTGCTGAGTTCGGTTTCGATTCTGAATCTACAAACCAAAACCGGGTGAGACCTTTCTGAGTTTATTTCTTATTCTCTCTTCCTCTCTCAAATTTCTGAAGGGTTTGTTTGATTAGAAAAGTGATGAACAAATGTTTGGGTTTGATGAATGTTTGTCTGGTTATGTTTGATGATGATTTGTGAATGGTTTTGTTTCTGATGAATGGTTTGCGTGTATGAGAAAGATGAACAATTAGGGTTTTGGTTAGTGTTTGCGGCTGTGTATTGTGATTGTTGTTGGATGAATATGAACAATGTATTTACAGTTTCTGGAGAGGTTTTTCGAAGATGATGAACAAATTTTTTTTTAGGGTTTTTGGTTGTTGGCTCTACGGCTGATTTTTTTTAGGGTTTTTGGTTGTTGGCTCAATTGACTTGTTCTTTTATCAAAAACTATTTTTATGTGCATGTGGTTGTTAATTGATTTCTTATAAATTGGTTTCTGTTCTGGTATAGCACTATTTTTATTAACTATTTTGTCTTTTGTTCGGAGATGAGGAAATTTTTGGTTGATAGAGAAAATATTGAGAATGTGAATGTTGTGTAAATAATCACGTTTTTCTATTGTAGGTTGAGCTTCAAACAGTGGATGGACTCGTAAAGGATAGAACACAATGTGCCCCTGCCGATTATGTTCCACAGAATATGAATCAAGTAATGTACCCCGAAGTCTTCCGTGGCAGGATCGTTCGGGGTACAGTTATTTGATTCATATTCTGTGACACAATACAACATAGCTCAGGTGACTACTGGTTCTCCACTAAAGCATCAATACAACATAGCTCCAGATAATACAGGAAGCGTACATTGGTTGCATAAGAACTCGGAAGTTGTTTCCCATTTAGTTGTTTTGGTTTAGAAATATGTGAATTGGTTTAGTTGTTTTGGTTTAGAAATATGTATATATGTATTTTGATTTACATTAATGGTATATAATATAATACTTTTTTTGTATATAATCGATATCGATTATAATGGTATATATCGATTTGAAATGATAAATTATAGGTTCATGAAAAAATACTGCCAAAAAATAGTAAATTACAGGTTCTAAAATATTGCTGCCAAAAGTGCAGGTTTAGAAATAATAAAAAGCATAAAAAAAAAAACGCAACATACGAAAGCGCTTTTGAAAAAAGCGCTCTTATAGGGGTGCCTACCAGAGCGCTTTTTCCTGAAAAGCGCTCTTAAAGGGGGGCCTACAAGAGCGCTTTTTCCAGAAAAGCGCTCTTATAGGGGGGGCCTACCAGAGCGCTTTTAAAAGCGCTTTCGTAGCCTATGCCAGCGCTGGCTTTGGCAGCGCTTTAAAGCGCTGTTAAAGGCAAAAAAAAGCGCTTTTAAAAGCCTTGCGCGTTGTAGTGTGATGAATTTTTGCTAGGTGTGATTCATGATGTGAGCTTGTATTGTTTTAGAATGTTTTGTATGTTTTTTGTACTTAGGATTTGTTTCGTTCACATGTTGTCGTTGTAGGATAGTGGTAAGTATTTACTTTGTTTATACGTTTTTGTAATTGAGCCATACATTTGTTTTTGGTTTTTCTAAACTTGTGGATTCACAATTCTTTGGTTTATTATTTTCAATTCTTTGATTTATTTGACATTGTTTGAGGACAAACAAAGTTTCAAGTTGGGGAGAGTTTGATAAGTGCCAAAATGTACTTATTTTGTGTATGTAAATAGTGGCACTTATCGATACTTTTGTTAATACCGTTTGAATAATTCCCCGTTTTGTATATAAATACGTATACTTTGTGAATAGTTGTATTTTCATATACTTTTATACCATTTAATAGTTTTCCCTTTGTTTTTATAGGTATTCATGCTTATTGGAGCCTTGAGGAATAAAGTGTCAAAGACACAGCTTCGATTTCGCAATTTTGGTGAAAGCCCGCTTAGCCACCGTCAAGCGGACTTCCAAAGACTCAAAATAAGGATGACCAAAATCATCATTTTGGTTTCCATTCATTCATTATTGGATAGATCATTGAATAAGCTTTCTAACGCTTCGAACAGGGCGCAATTCGGAGTTACGGTTCTCGAGTTATGGCAAAAACAAAATCTGATTTTTAGCAGACTCCGCTAAGCGGAGGGGGTCCGCTGAGCGGAGCTCCAGCGGAGCGAATCAGCGTCTGGATGCAATTTTGAGTCCGCTGAGCGGAGGGGGTCCGCTAAGCGGACCTGCTAAGACAGCAGCTAGTTAAAAGGGGCCAAAACACAATTTTTAGGTTATGGTTTGGGTATTTTTGAGTCCCAACACCATCAACTTCATTCTTAGAGTAGAATTGGCTTAGAAAACAACTTCGGAGGTTGCATAAGGATGATCGGGGGTGGATTGAGCATCGAACAGAGCTGACAAACCGGGAGATCTTCGGTTCATTTCTCTTCTTCTTTATGTATTTCTCTTTGGTTGGGTTTGTTTGTATATTTACTTGAATCTGATGTATATTTACCGATTATAATGTTATATTTAACTTGCTTTACGAATTTGTGTTGATGTTATCCTGAATTTTTGCTCTATGCTGGGGATTTGGGGTGCTTTAGAGATAAACTTCTTGAATCCTTATCTAGGATGATTATCTGTTGGTTCTGAACTCTAGAGATAGATTTAGAGCTAGCATTCACTGTTTGTATCTGTTCTTAATGCTTTCGTGTTTGAGCGACGCGCGAGAGATCGCCGACGCGAAAATACGGATGTTCTCGCGACTTCGCGTTAGAGATAACCTTAGTTGTGAGATGATCTCGTTTGTGCTCCAGAGATGGACGCTTATGTGAGAGATACGTGATAATATAGATGAGTATCGTAGGTTGAGTATAACGGGTTGGTAAGTGAATGTTTGTGAAGAGTGAATATATTTACATTCCTGATAAGTTATTTCTCTTCTAAGAATGTGTTTATTCTTTTACCGTCTATATCTTTGTTTACTTTTTCCTCATTCAAACTCAAGCTCGAAACCGTAGAAACTGTTGAATGGCATCTCTCCATCTCTGAGGACGATAATTCCCGGATCAATATTTCCAAATATTTTTTGTTGCTTGCCCTATACTGCTTCAACAGTAACTTTGTCCTCGGAGGTTCGGAAGCTTGAAACATAATTGTTATCGCCTAGAAGTTTCAAAAGTTGTTGCATTTCCGACCGAGGGCCCATATTCAAAACCTTGAGATTGTGCCGTTCATTGTAAACTTGCTTGATATTTGAAACGCTATCCGGTTTCTTACGCTTCAAATCGGCAAGTATGTTGCGAGGCGCCACTTTGACTATCGTTAGGTCCGATATCACATTTCTCTCTTCGCGGGACAAACGACACGCCATTGGATGCCCGTGTAACTTGACATCCAAGGCATGATTATGCATTCCACAAATTACGGTTAACCGCCACAAATCATCAACCCTCCGAGTGGCACGCAACTTAAACGGACACCCGCACTTTCTCGATCCCGTGTCCTCGTGTTTTAGCACCCGGTTTGATTGTACATATCTACCACCCCGTTCGCAATTCAAAACAACGAAAGCTTTCCGCCTACTATTTCCGTTGTCCGACCTTAAAATAACAATTCCAAATCCATGTTTGTTAGCTTCCTTCCGAACCCAATCAATCAATTGTTCTCGACTACCGAAACTTCGATCATTTGTAAAATGTTGCCGAACATCGACCGCATTGATCATGGGAGTAGCGTCAATAACCGGATCGTTATTAACGTTGACAATTTCCGGATTTAATACTCCATCGTCTTGCACAATGTTGTCCGGATGCACCATACCTAACAAATGCAAAAATTAGCAAAATTGGCCAAAACTGTTTTTTTTTAACTGCCAGGGCATATTTCGGAAGTTCATTTCCGAAATTTATTAGGTGATATATTTCGAAAATGAACTTCCGAACCATATCAGTTTTCAGCATAAATTTGTTGAATCAATGTAGTGAAATAGGGGATGAAATGAGAGATGTTTACCTGAAATTGTAGCTTTCTATGCTCCCTTTAACGTGATCAACGGTTTGAAACTTGATTTTAGGGCGAAAAATTGATGGAGATTGATTGGGTTTTAAGAAGTTTTGGAGAAAAATGATGAAATAGTGAAGGAGGGAAATTTGTATATCCAGAAATATTTTCGGAAATGAACTTCCGAAAATATTCACGGTTTTGAATTTTTTATGACTTCGGAGATGCATCTCCGAAAACACCTAAAAAGTGGTGTTTTCGGAGATGCATTTCCGAAGTAAAAAAAAAATAAAAAAAAAATAACTTCGGAAGTTCATTTCCGAAGCAGGGGCAGTTTTGGGTTTTCGCTGGGGGTGACCCCCCATAGGAAGGTGGGTAAAGAAATTTTCAAAATTATTCATATTTATTTAAATAGGCCAGCCCGATAGGCTTAAAAGGCTATTTTTAGGGCTTGAGGCATAACCTTTTTAACTAAATCGGCTTATCAAAAAGCCTAGACCTTTTCTATTTAAAAAAAAATATGTGGCCTGGCCTGAGCCTATATAGGCTAGCCTCTAGGCCCTTGTTATCGGCCTGACATATTTCCACTCCTATTTGAGAGTACGGAGAGAAGCGGAAAGAAGAATTTCAAAATACAATTTTTTTTAAATATCGAGAAATCTTTTAATTTTTGAAATACTATAATAACGTTAATTATATTTGAACAGTTTGTTTAAGCCTTCCGAATTTCTCCTCTAATAGAATTTTTTAATTGTCCAAAATTAAGGTTTTTAATTTTTAAATAAAAATAAATCCTTTAAAATCGTCAAAATCTTTATATTTTTTTCACTCATTTTTTTTCTTTCAAAAACTCCCCCCTCATTTTTCTTCCGAGCTTTCAAACAAAACCTTAGATTGATGTTTATTAATCACCGCGATATGGCATAATGGGGGAATGATGACAACAAGATCAACCAAAATTTTATATTTAATCTCAACATAAGTTTTGTAACTTGAAGCAATACCACATTTTCTTATAAGCAATATGCCATTTTTTCTCTACCTTTTATTCTAACCCTAATTTAGCTGTAGTCTATTTTATTTCCATCCAATTCCAGGAGTGGTGGGATACATGTTCTTATTTCATACAATAACATCCTACAATGATTGAACTATGAGAGGAAGTCCATGACTAGGTCTAAGAGACAACATAATAGTAGGAAAGTGGTGATAACTAGGGGAGGGTTTAAACTTAAAATTAGAGAGAAGTAGGGTTAACACTATCTTATACTCCATGAAAGTCAAGTTCCTACCAACACATGCTCTCCCTCCAAAACCAAATGGCAAGTATCCCATTTTGTGATTGCATTCCCCATTTGCATCATTCATAAATCTCTCTGGTTTGAACTTGTTGGCATCATTCCCCCATAATGTAACATCATGGTGCATTGCTACAACATCAATCCAAATGTTGGTCCCTTTAGGAACCTTTACATTATCTATTTGAATGTCTTCCATTGTTTGCCTTTGCACATTCGGAGATGGTGGGTAGAGTCTAAGTGCTTCATTCATCACCCATTTCATCTGCATGTATAAAAAAATTACATACATGTAAAACTATGATATAAGACTTTCACGCATCGACACTTTTAAAAAAGGTGTGTAACAAAAGGTGTGTATGTGTTAGTCTCAGACACTTACATCGACACTGACGTAATACTGTAATTATATTCAATTTATTTATTATTTTAAATTATTATTGTTGTCAACGTTTCAATGTCGATGTCGTATTCAATATCCATGTCTGTGTTTGTGCTTTATAAGAAGATATTTAGGTGATAAGTATAGGAGACACTTTTTAAATATCTAAATATTTTTAAACCATAAAGTTTTGAATAGGAATTACCTTCTTTAAATCAGAAAGCAAGTTGATATCTAGTTCTTCAATATTACCAATAACTTGTTTAATTTCATCTCTCAATTGGTTTTGCCAATCTTGATGCAAAGCTAGAAGCAATAAAGTCCATGTGATTGAAAGTGATGTAGTCTCATATCCACCAAAGAAAAATGTCTTGCACTCATCAACCAACTCCTTTTTTGTTAAAGCCTTGTTCATTTGTCCATCAACCTCATTATTTTCTTTTAACAAATGACCCAACAAATCTTGTTCATATTGTTTCTTATCATTTGAATTCATCCTACTTTCTATTATGGATAACAAGAGCTTGTCAACTTGTTCACCAATTTTCTTGGCTTCTAAAGTTTTCGTAAAATTAAAGAATTTTCCAAAGGGGACCCCTACATATCTATTGGTCTTAAAAAGGGTCATTTGCAAAGTTCTTAGTTTATCAAAAACTATTTTTCCATTTTCATCATCTATTCCAAAGCTTGCTCTCGCTATGATTTCTCCGGCCATTGCTACAATCTCGCTTTCGAGATCGAGTTCAAGGTGGCCGGAGTTAATTTCGGAATCCCATCTTTTGATCATTTTCTTTGTCGAATCAATCATCATGCTTGCCATTGTCTAGAGAGAGAAAAAAATGCTGAAAATACTTAGTATCCATTTATCACAAAGTATAAAAATATCATCTGTGTATTGAATAATTTATAAACCATTTTCAAGAAAAATAAAAATAAATATGATTTTAAATTGGTTCGGTGGTAATTGGTGCTGAACTTGGTAGGAAGGATCATGGTTCACAATTACGATTAGGAGGGGTGCTGGAACCACTTGAAGTCAAGTCATAACAAGATATTTTAGCAAGTCTCTATAGAAGATCCTAACTTACACCAACTTAGTTTTAAAAATAAATAATTTCCTAACATGTATTTTTATGTGTATTTAATTAAAATTTATCAAAATACTTTTTCATAAAAACAAGTCGGTATATATATATATATATATATATATATATATATATATATATATATATATATATATATATATATATATATATATATATATATATATATATATATATATATATATATATATATATATATATATATATATATATATATATATATATATATCTTGAAGTATATCAATATTAACATCATGATATAATAAATTTTTTAAAGATGTTATTTGAATGATGATTTGAAATTTGAGAGTGAAAAGAGTTAAAGAGATAATTAAACCTTAAGATTAATTGGAGTAAATGTTGGGGCTATAACATGTCGATGATGTACCCATATGCTGCCTTCTGCCATCACCAAACCATTTCCAAACATTGAATTTCTATCTTTTCTAAAAACACTTGGTTTTCCCCATTTCTTGGCCATAACTTTTCCAGACATTTTCTTCAAGAATTCTGGATCTGCAACGTATAAAAATGGTTCTACCCCTAACCAATATATAAAAACTTTCCCTACAAATAAACAAAAATGCATTAGTCAACATAAATATCAACCAGTCTTTAGCCAGTCCATACATAACAAATGAACGGTAGAATTGATCCCAGTTTAGACGGTGCTAATATCTGATATCGAGTTTTTAATAAATCAATATCAATCACAATAAAAATAAAAAAAATCATGATTCTTAGCTTACCAAAAGATTTTTGCCATGAAGAATAGTAAGGGGAAACGGTAGAGTGAATATTATGAGTGATATCAAGCGAAGAAGAAAAGAAAGAATTTCTTTTCATTTCTTTAATGTTTCCAAATGGAAAACTTGGTGTTGGTCCATCAAATCCACATTTCTTAAGGTTTTGAAGTTTATGGTTTGGTAAAATCCACCAAAAATATGTTAGTATTGTGAGCAAGCAAAGACATATAGCAAGTATTATTGAAGTGAGCACCAAAAGAATTTGTGATAATGCAACAAAAGCCATCTTGTTTCTTTGTCTACAAACTCCTCTTTCAATTGCTATGCTATATAGTTGTTGTTGAAAGTGGAAAAGAGAAAGCAAAATCAAAATTTGGGTCAATACGTACGAGTAAGAAGTTATTATGACAACTTCTTTTCATAGAAAGTTATTATGGCACTAAAAATTGCTTGGACCACGGTTTAAACGAATACGGCTAGTGCAATAGTTTTGCAAACGTGATTCAGGTTTCACTTAATATATACTAACAAAACTAAAATATATGAGAAGAAAAATGTTTCATTTACATTTTTTTTTAAAGTAAAGATGTAATTGATTCATTTAAACAAATGATTAATTCAATCTGCACTAAAAATATTATTATTTTATATAGTTGAATCAACCATAATTTAATAAGAAAAAATTAATTAATCATTTGTTTAATTAAATTAATTAATTACATTTTTATATATGATTGCAGTGATAAAAAATAAAGTGTATATATACCATGTGAACCATAATGATATTCTCCCTCTTAGGATTTTTTTTTCTTTCCACTTAAAAATTGGTACCATATCGACTAAGAAAAACATGACTACGATAGTATGAGACCGAGTAATGCATGAGGTATGATCAAAGAAATTTTTGCATGAAAACAACCTTAAATCCACATTTTTAAGAATAACCAATAAGAAGAGAGAAATTTTTTAATTTATTTAAAATTTAATTTCTTTTTTAATATTAAATTCATGGGGTGGTTGTGATTATGAAGGAGAGAGAAAATATTTTATTTATTTTTTAATTAATTAAAATTTTGTGATTGGTTGTGTGTAAAAGAATTTTTTATGTCCGTATCTATCTAAGAATATTTCCTATATCGAAACCACACTTATTAGCGATCTTGACATCACATATTCATCTAAAATCTTAAGAAAATACGTGTACTAGTTCTTTATCATATATATATATATCCAACTATAATTGAAGAGTCGTTACAAGATATTACAGGAAAATAACTTTCACTTTCTAAGAACATCTCATATTTTTTTACTCCAAGAATTCCCTAATCTTTCATCCTTTCATTATATGAATCCCAAAATGATTAAAGTGTTTATCGATCTCATGAGATATTTTCACCGATCTTCCACTTCTTATAATAATGAATCATAAAAGCTCCTCCCTTTGTCTTTCTAAGTTTCACTATCTAGAAATTTCACCACTCCTAAGAAAAGTGACAAAAAAATTGCATTCATACATGCCCAAAAACCTAGAAACTCTTATTCACAAACATGATTCGCTCTTCATGTGCCTTGCTTTGCCTCACGGATCATTCATCCATCATGCAAGAAGTATGTTTTCGACATGCCTCGCCGACACCTCCTACCTACTTGCGGGTGAAATATGGGCAATAACCATTGAATTCGATCAACAAACCAACCTCACATGCCTCAGTGTGTGCCTCATGTGACAATGTTGAAATTTGTAACTTTTTTATTTGTTAAATCACTTGAAATTTCGAGACATACTTCCACAAATAATGCATGCACATTAACTTTTGCTTTGTTCGCCTCTTAACTACATCGTATTGGGAGAGATTTTCTCTAGTATCATTTATAACATTCCACACGACTTTGGAAAGTTTTTACCTTTCTTAAGAGTTGAGACCAATACATAAGGGATATATACACATCAATCATAAACTTCACAATACATTACATGAGAATCATCGTTGGTAGGTTTAAACGTGCAATCTCTATTTTCAAAATCGAAGACAAATTAAATGACGACTAATCTTTCATCGAATGTCAGCATTCCTCTAGAAAATAAAAATTAAAATCTCAAAAATAAAATGTCTGCATCATCGACTGTAAGAATATGACTCAATCAGAAGAAAAAAAAATCAAACAATTGAAGTTAATAAAAACATCAAACATTTCTTAAAATCAACACTTTTATTGTCTTTAAGGAGCATGCTACTTTGACATTGAATTTATTTTATGGTTTTTTAAAGTTAGTTTTATTTAATTTATTAATTCAGTCTACATCCTACATAGTTAAATAATATAATGCAACAAATTAAAGCTTCTTTTTTGTATAGTTTTTTTCTACTCGTCTTTTGTATAGTTAAGATACATTGAAATGAATATATCTAACCCTAGGGTACCACTAACGGCAATAGCCACATTGATTGTGTCCAAGAAATTAGTGCAACATTGTCAATATCATCATAATATTGGGATACCAAGTTTTCTTCCATTCGAGTAATGAATAATGATAGGTCAAATAATTACACTGTACTATGGCTATATTTGTAATGTTCAGAGCATATTTGAATAGGAGATATTAACAAAATATATGTAACAAAGGAAAGGAAAAAAACTGTTTATTTGTCTTTTAGTTTCACACACCACAAGCTAGCTTCTCATTTTGGTTACACATTTCGTCAAATGCAAAATTTTCCATTAGACATTTGCTAGATTTTGATTACTTATATGAATATCAACAACCCATGTCTATGGTGTAGAGTAAGTAAGTTGAAATTATTAAGGACTATAGTTTTGTATGTCCACACTCTACTCGAGTAACCAAATGTTTGGAATACTCCATATTGATCGGTCATTCAAATTAAAATAATTAAAATCAATCTTCAACTCATCAAATTATTTTTAACCTGTTTGTCAAGTAAAAAAATTTCGCCCCCATGCGTCGAAATCATTTTCTTAAACTAAAATCAACTAACACACAAGTATTTTTAGATGAATTACAGTACTCTGAATTTCTCATTGCACATAAGGATAGGTAGGCACAGGGTTCTGAAATCCTGATAAGCACACTAATAAAAAACTAACCTTTTCTCCCCTCCTTTTGTAATTATCTTCTTATTATAAATATCCAATGAATAATAAATAAGAAACAAACAAACAATTGTAAACAATCACTTTAACCCTAGCCTATTATAAGGTTCTCGCTGAGTCCAACAGATGTGTGGGGTGCCTAATACCTCCCCTTCTCATAACAACTCCCGAACTTTAAATTGGTTGCGATGACTATGTTTTGTACTTTTTAAGGGTTTTATCGACACTTCCCTTCAAATAAAAACTACGGTGACGACTCTATGTCTAATTTTGAGCATTTGGTGCTCAGGTATTTTTCGCGTAGCGACACCTAGTTCTTCTTATCTTATGTTTCATTGGCGGACATTCGAGCCGACATGGTAACTTGTGCTCAACAATATCTATGTTTAACCCAAGAATATCTTACGACCATGCAAACACATACACATACTCATGCAAAAGTTTGATGACTCTTTCTCGGATGCTGGCTTCTAGCATCATCCCAATCTTGACCTCATTCTTTTCTTTCTATGTGCCTAGGTTGATCACTTTTATTAGCTCTTGATGCGGCTAAATGGCTTTGAATTCGTGCTCGAGTAGCCTTGTCAGTTCTTCATAAAAATCACAATCGCTCTCACACTGTCTTCAGCTTGATTAATGGGGAACTCAAACTTATGAGAGATTGTAGTGTCATGCGATTCAACGGGTTCATTTTTTATTCTGCGTGATTTTATGATGAATGTTAGGAAAAGAAAAACTAAAAAGCAAAAAGAAAAATGATGTTTTGTTGTTTTTGAAAAGGTTCCCATTTTCTTTAAAACTAAAAAAGAAAAAGAAAGACAGTCGGATAACAAAACGCTTTTATTGATGATGATAATCATTTAATACAAAAGGGGCCCTATACATGATCCTTAAGCCTTGGGCAGAGCAAAAAGATTTGAAAAAAAATAAAAAAAATTACTTTGATATGGGAAAGATCACAAGTATCTCAATGGCTTCCCAATTGTCCAACTCTATATTAGGATCACAACAGCACACACAATTTGACATTGTTGTTTCTACGGTGTCATCTCCTATAGCACCTACTTGAGTGTCACGGATAAAACCTCCGCCGTGAAACACTTTTTGGATAGTTCAGATGAAGTTCTTTGCAGGAACTCAGACTCTTTTCTCCATGAAAGGCTCATATCCTGATCAGACATTAATGTCCATAACCTGAAAGATTATCTGGAACACATGAGGGCCAATCTTCATTGATAAATCCACCTCTCCAATCACAGTCCTTCTTGACCCATCGAATGCTTTTACTATCAAAGTACTATATCTCATCGGCTAAACCTCTTTTGAAGATGCAAGCACGGTCAACAATGTGGGCGAGAATAAAAAATAAATTTTAAAACCTTAAAAGCTCATTCATATGTCTGGTCTATACTACACAAGTCTCCATACAAGATCAAGATCTCCTCAGGCCCGACCCAAGCATAAGGCCAGTAAGGCAAGGGCTTTAGGCCTCATAATTTTGGGCCTTTATTTACGCTTCAAATGCTAAAAAAAAGCCTCAGTTTTTGTCTTCGACAAATATTGAACGAAAATTATACCCCGTACCCCTACATTTATCCCAATACCCCTACAATTTTAAAAAAAATCTCAATTTTGTCCTTATTAAATTTTTAACTTTTCTTTTTTATTTTTTTTTCAATTTTACTGAACCGGATATCCCAGGGGTGGGTGTTCCGGTTCTTTACATGCTCCTTACCAAAAGATAATTTCCGACTCACGTCCTCCATCTCTTCTTCGTCAGGAAACATCAATAACCTCATCTCTCTCATTTTATCAGGGTCAAGTCTAAGATGAGAAGGAAGTGAATGAGAAAGCTCAATCTCATCGACATTTACCGGCAATTCTTTCTCAACATCACGTGTCTCAGCATCATCCATAACAGCATCCTCTTCATCATCTTCATCAAACCCAAATCTACTGAAATGTTCAACTATAAATTTCCACTCACAACTCACCGGATCAAAGGAATCAAACTTCGCACCTTGTCTCTCTGTAATCTCTTTCAATTTTTTCACCAGAACATCGTTCCGACACTCTTTAGACTTCAACTTCCCACTATCTACCACCAAAACAACTTCAGCTGCTTTGTTAAGACCCTTACCAACCACAGGCTTATCATTTTCATCCTCATAAACTACAACCTCATGCCTATAAAACTTCACAATTTCATCTAAACACAACCCTCTTACATCCGTTTTATCACAATACCTAATATATCCATAACCACTTTTATGGGTTCTTAGGCTTCCTGCATTTTGAAAAAACAGAACCGGAACACCCAATTCTGGGATATCCGGTTCAGTAAAATTGAAAAAAAAAAGAACCGGAACACCCACCCCTGGGATATCCGGTACAGTAAAATTAAAAAAAAAAAAAGAAACCGGAACACCCACCCCTGGGATATTCGGTTCAGTAAAATTGAAAAAAAAAATAAAAAAAGAAAAGTTAAAAATTTAATAAGGACAAAATTGAGATTTTTTTAAAATTGTAGAGGTATTGGGATAAATGTAGGGGTACGGGGTATAATTTTCATATTGAACCCAATACATCTTGCATGCATGAGTAACAAATTTCCACCACATCACTTTGCAATTGATGTTTCTATTCTCATTCAAGTTTATTATTAAAATATAAAGCAGAATAATAATAATAATAATTATAATAATAATTAGAATAATAATAATAATTATAATAATTATTATTATAATTATAATTATAATTATAATTATTAAAATTATAATTATAATAATTATTATAATAATAATTACAATTATTATAATAATAATTACAATTATTATAATAATAATTACAATTATTATTATTATTATTCTAATTATTATTATTATTAGTATTATAATAATAATAATAATAATAATAATAATTATTATTATTATTAACAGAATTATAATAATTATAATAATAATTACAATTATAATATAATTAGAATAATAATTACAATTATAATTAGAATTATTCTAATTACAATTATAATTACAATTATTATAATTACAATTATTCTAATTTTTATATACAGAATTATTAAAATAATTACAATAATAGTTATAATAATAATTACAATTATAATAATTATAATTATAATTATAATAATCATTACAATAATAATAATTATTATTATAATTATAATTATAATTATAAATATAATTATAATTATTTTAATAATTACAATTAATAATATTATTAATATTATTCTAATTATAATTTTTTTTTTTTTGGAAAGAGTATATAGAGATTTTATTCCAAAAACATAGTGCAATACAAGGCGATCGCTCGGATCCAACCATCAAGAAACCAACAAGTACAAAAAGCCTAGTTTAACATTGGACTAATAATATGGGCCTTGAGCCTAGGGGTAAGCCAACCACGATACACTATTTTGTCAATAATGTCCTTAATGACATGCTTCCTATCCGTCACTTTACCAAAGCACGCATTGGTGCGAAACAACCAAATGCCATAAACAGCTTCAGCCGCTACTAACTTGTACAGAGCTGCCCTCCAACCTTTACCTTTGCAAATCTTAGTGATCCATTTAAGCTCTCTATCCCAACTCTCAGGTTTATGACTGACATGTAACCACTGTAGGATACTAATCCAAATTATGTGTGTCTCATCACATTCAAACAAAAGATGTTGGATTGTCTCCTCTTTTTTACAGAACACACACTCATTGTTGTTCAGTAATCCAAACCGCATCAACCGACTTTTAGTAGCCAATCGCTGCCTACAAGCAAGCCAGAAAACGAATCTAGCTCTAGGTCGCGCCATATTGTTTTGAAAAAGCTCAGAACAGTTCCAACGATCACCGGATATCATACTGTTATAAGCATCCTTCATATGGAATTTATCAGCATTTAAGAAGGAATTCCAAACAATTGGTTTCTGCACAATAAACGCACGTTGGTCCAGCACCTTCCTCATAATCCATGTACTGTTACTCATCACCTTAACATCCAAAATAATTATTATTATTACTATTATTCAATTAATAATAATAATAATAATTATTATTATTATTAAGATATAATGCAGAATATTAATTGTAATTATTATAATAATTATTATAATAATTATTATTATAATTATAATTATAATTATAGTAATTATAATTATAATTATAATTATAATAATTATAATTATAATTATAATTACTATATTTATAATTATAATAATAATTATAATAATTACAATTATTATTATTATTATTCTAATTATTATTATTCTTATTATTACTATTATTAATAGAATTATAATAATAGTAATTATTATTATTAATATAATTACAATAATAATTATAATAATAATTACAATTATAATAATAATTATCATTATAATAATTATTATAATAATTACAATTATAATTATAATAATTGTAATTATAATAATAATAATAATAATAATAATTATAATTATAATTATTATTATAATGATTATTGTAATTATATTAATGATAATTATTATTATAATTATAATATTAATAATTAGAATAATAATAATAATAATAATTATAATTATTATAATAATTATTATTATTATTATTATAATAATAATTATAATTATAATTATTATTATAATAATTATTATTATTATTATTATTATTATTATCATTATTATTATCATTATTCTGCATTATTTCTTAATAATAAACTTGAATGAGAATACAAACATCAATTACAAAGTGATGTAGTGGCAATTTGTTACTCATGCATGTAGGATTTATTGAGTTCAATTCTTGTCAATGACAAAATTTGGGAATTTTTAACATAATTTTGATGACCTTTGATGAGGCAGACACGTCATGGTACGACATATACAATTCTTGTCACCTTTGATGAGGCAGACACGTCATGGTACGACATCACCACCATGTCAGATACACCTAAGCATGCTAGATGCCACCCAAGCAAGTCAGCGCCACGTCAGATGCCACCCAAACAAAAATCAGCACCATGTCAGATGCCAGCAAAAAATGGACGGAAAGGACTAATCAGAATGAACCCCGATGTATACTTAAGGGACCAAAAGGGTATTTAGCCTAAACTTTTTCTAGATACCATGTTTTTCTGGTCGATACTTTATGATACTGTTTTCCTATTTTTAAATATGTTTATACATCACATGATGCATACATCTACACTACCTCATTATAACATCTCAACATATATATATATATATATATATATATATATATATATATATATATATATATATATATATATATATATATATATATATATATATATATATATATATATATATATATATATATATATATATATATATATATATATATATATATATATATATATATATATATATATAAAGTTTTGTTTTATATCGATAATGTAAAATATTTTTAGACTGTCGATTAATGAAAGACATGTATCCTGTCAAATTACATTTTTGTTTTCAAAATACTAATATGACATGGTTGAGTGATAAAATCCTATTAAATGATTGTGTAAAATAATCTTGCAAAGTTAGTGCATTATTTTTAATCTCTATTTTAATTTTAAAAAATATTAATATTCTATTATTGTTTATAAACAATAAAAACTACCATTAATCATAAAAATTATACTTTTAAATATACAAAATTTTAAATAAAAAATTTACTTATATTTCGTCTTAGGCCTCCAAATATGTTGGATCGGCCCTGGATCTCCTAACTTTGAAGCATAAAAGTCTGGGTGGCTTTGGGATAATATCATCGATCTGAATCATTAGTGTATACCATATGTTGACACGTGTCATATTGATAAGTGCCAAAATATCGTTATTTTCACTATTGATTTGTGGCACTTATCGATTCTTTTGTATTGTATTCTTTTAATAAATCCCCCGCTTTTTGTATAATTATGTATGAATAGGATTTAATCGAGTTTTAGTGCATTTGTGTACCGTTTGATAGTTTTTCATTCATTTTATAGGTATTCACTCATAATTGGAGCATCGAGTAATAAGAGCCAAAAGCTAAGCTTCAAGAATGCAATTTTTAGCAAGTCATCAACTACGGGTATTCGCGGTGCGGTTTGGGCGGTTTTGACGAAAAAAATCATCCGAACCGCAAGAGAAAAAATCGTGCGGTTTGGTTTGGTTCGGTTGGCTTTTAAAAAAAATCAGAACCAAACCAAACCAACCTAATGCGGTTTGGTTCGGTGCGGTTGGTTCGGTTTTTTAGAAATATTTTGTTGAACCATTCATATAAATATAGATGATAACATAACTTTGTATTTAGACATTCATACACTATCAAATAACAACAAAACCCGTCATATATTTTGGCAATAACTTTCTATTTAATATGTAAAAATTAAATTAGACAAAAGTGGAATAATAAACATAAAATAATAGTATAAAACAATATAAAAATTATTAGAATGAAACAAAAAAATAGAAGATACGAGAGATTAGTGAAGCTGAAAAAGAAAAAACAAAAGAGTTGAGAGATTAGAGAAGAAGATGTGCGATAAAGACGAAACTGAAATAGGGAACATTTGCATAAAAATGAGAAGGTGAAAAAGAAAGAATATAAGAGAGTAGAGATTATAGAAAAAGAGGGAAGATGTATGTGGCAAAGAAGACGCGATAATGCTATTAGAGATTTGAGAAGATCGGGACTAAAATCATGTGTAAGGATGAGAAAATTGTTCGTAATCATAAGATTAAGGTATTATAGATTTAAGTTTGGGTTGGATGTGAGTTAAGTAAAAGGTAGGTTGTAACATAATGCGGTTTGATTCGGTTTGGTTCGGTTTATAAAATACAAACCGCAAACCAAACCGAACCATGCGGTTTTGTTAAAAGATGACCCAAACTAATCCGAACCAAATGCGGTTTTTTGCGGTTTCGGTTTGGTTTGGTTTGGTTTGTGGTTTTCTATTGGGTTGGTTTGGTTTTGATCACCCCTATCATCAACGAATAAGGCTCAAAATAAAGATGATAAAAATCATAAATTTGGTTTCCATTTAGTCAATGTTAGATAGAGAATTGAATAAGCTTTCCAACGCTTCGAACCGGACGTAAATCGGAGTTACGGTTCTCAAGTTATGGCCGAAACAATTTTTCAAGTTGTAGCAGAGTTCGCTTAGCGAGCTCTGCTATCGCTAAGCGGGATCAACTGGGCAGAATTACGTTAAAAGGGCCAAAATACCCATTTTTTAGGTTATGTTTTGGGGTATTTTTTCCCAACTCATCAAACTTCATTTTTGGTAGTTTAGAGGCTTAGAAACAACATTGGAGCTTGTATATGGATGATTCGGAGTGAATTTCTCATCAATCAGCGATGATAAACCGTGAGATGTTTGATTTTCTTCTTTTCTTTTCTTTGTATTTCTCTTTTGTTGAGTTTGTATGTAAATTACTCTAAACACATGGATGTTTGTTACTCTTTCTACTAGTTGTATAAAGTTTGCTTTACAAATCTTAATCGGTGTTTTTCTGATCTTTTTGCTTAATCGCTTCGGATTTATGTTGTTATAGAAATATGCTTCGTGAATCTTGATTAGGAGAATACCTGTTAGTTCTAGATTCTAGACATATGGTTTGGGGTTAACATCCACATAATATCGGAGTTTAATGCCTCTGTGTTGTTCGGTCGGTTGGGAAATCGCCGAAAGAGCAATATAGTTGAACTCTCGTTGGTGTTGCAGAAATGGACATTGATGTGAGAGATATGTGGTGATTTTGACGAGTATTGTAGATTGAGTGCGGCGGAGTGATAAATCTAAGTTTGTGAGGAGTAGTTTAGATTCAAACTAGATAAGTTATTCTCTATCAAGAATGTATTTATTTTCTGTTTATAGTTTTAATTTTCGCACTTTACCTTAAAACCAATTTAACCCAAGCTCAAGAACTAAGAATCTGCCGAACGGCAATTCAGTAGCACTAATCTCTGTGGACACGATAATTTCCCGGATAAATATTTCCAAAACTTTTGTTGCTTACCGCTTTACCGCTTCAACAAAATGGCGTTGTTGCCGGGGATTAGTGTTCTTATTGTTTCGCAGTGCGATAGTTTCTTTGTTTTTCGAGTTTTGCACATGATGCTCATATTGTGTATATTAATATTTGTATATATTTACCATATTTGTGAATTGTACATGTTTTATATACTTATGTACATAGTGTATATATTTGTTTCGCTTCACGTTTGCCAAAGTGGGTTAGATGTGTAGTTCTTGTTGGAGCTTGTGGAAATGCAAGCAAAGGCGAGCACGAAGGCATTTGGTTCTTCCGAAGTAACGTGTTGGTTTGTAAATATTAGGCACCGAGCTTACGACGTAAACCAAGCGCTTGTTGGGAGGCACCCCAATGGTTGTGTATAGTTATAGTTTAGGTTGTGCGTTGACATTTTCTAAACAAATTGAACTCGGACTTGTTCTTTAATTCTAAATCTTCACTTTTCAATTTGTTTAGAAAATTTCAACCGTTTTTTTGTATATATATATATATATATATATATATATATATATTGTTGTTTTAATGTTCATTCTTTTTGTGCTTGTCCTTAAGCTTGTGTTGAGTAGCTTGAGGAATGTGAAGTGATATTTCGAGTTGAGTATTTCAACTTGAGAGTGCATGGTAATGATATTATTTAAAGTTCGGTACATTCCTGAGGTATGTGTTTATCACTTTCTAGATTATAGCATGTACGTGATACTTAGGCTTTGTTCAAAATTTATGACATTCATTCTTTTGTACACTTGTTCATGTTATGAATCACTTTAGTTCCCTTTTTACCCACAAATGTGAGAGAGCTTTCCATTGTTTATATATGCTGGAGGCCGAAAATCTTGTTTTAACTGGATTTTATTATTCTTAATCTTTTGTTTGTGTTTATTATATAAAGCATGAAAAGGATCAAGGCGTTTGTTTCATTTTGAGCATAACCACCGAGCCAAATAGTTCAATTTTCCTTGTGAGGAGAGAGCATTTGTTAAACCCCTTTGAGACATTTTTTTCATCCATGTCGTGTTTGAATTGATGCCTGTCTTTGAGTATTGGTTCGAGTATTTTGTGTGGGTGTTGTTTCTTGTTTTCTTGAGCCTTTACCCATGTTTTATTGTTTGAGTTTTTACATTGCCTTAGAAAGTAGGGAGTATTTATACTTTAATGTTGGTTGAATTCAAGTTGGGGAGAGAAATGTTTGCTACTTATTTGGTTGTTTCTATGAGGTTGGAAAAGGAAGTGAAAAGAAAAAGAAAGAAAAAATGTGAAAAAGAAGGAAAAGAAAAAGAAAGAAAGAAAAAAGAAAAGTTTTAAAAAAGAAAAAGAAAAAAAAGAAGTATGGATTTGTGCAAATAAGTAGTGTTTTGGTGTCACAATTTTGGATTATGGAAGAAGTTTAATTGAAATTGTGTTGTCTGAGCCTTTGTGAATTGATCACTCCCTTAGGTTTTGGCAAGTTTTTGTTTTGATTAGCTTTAGGAATCATCCCTTGTTTGTTCACCCGACCACACTACAACCTTGAAAGTCCTTGTGATTCTTGCTTTGTATTTACAACATGATTTTTGGATGAATGCATAATTTAGTCTATTGTTTGCAAGATTATTGGATGAGTGTCAAAGTCCTTCACTTTTGTGTGTTTCATCCCTCGATGAATTTACTTTTTGCTAGGTGTGATTCATTTGTGAACTCATGTTATTTTAGAATGTTTGGCATAATTTTTGTACTTTGCATTCGTTTCGTGTTTATGTTATCATCGTAGGTTAGTGGTAAGTATGTACTTTGTGTGTACTATTTTTGTTTGAACCAATGCATTTGTTTTCCGTTTCAAACGTGTTAGTTCATGATTCTTTGATTTTCGCTATGATTTCCTTGAGTTGTTCGTTCTTGTTTGAGGACAAACAAGTTCAAGTTGGGGAGAGTTTGATAAGTGCCAAAATATGGTTATTTTCACTATTGATTTGTGGCACTTATCAATTCTTTTGTATTGTATTCTTTGAATAAATCCCCCACTTTTTGTATAATTATGTATGAATAGGATTTAATCGAGTTTTAGTGCATTTGTGTACCGTTTGATAGTTTTTCATTCATTTTGTAGGTATTCATTCATAATTGGAGCATCGAGTAATAAGAGCCAAAAGCTAAGCTTCAAGAATGCAATTTTTAGCAAGTCATCAACGAATAAGGCTCAAAATAAAGATGATAAAAATCATCAATTTAGTTGCCATTTAGTCATTGTTAGATAGAGAATTGAATAAGCTTTCCAACGCTTCGAACCGGACGTAAATCGGAGTTACGGTTCTCAAGTTATGGCCGAAACAATTTTTCAAGTTGCAACAGAGTTTGCTTAGCGAGCTCTGCTATCTCTAAGCGAGATCAACTGGGCAGAATTATGTTAAAAGGGCCAAAATACCCATTTTTTAGGTTATGTTTTGGGGTATTTGTTTCCAACTCATCAAACTTCATTTTTGGTAGTTTAGAGGCTTAGAAACAACATTGGAGCTTGTATATGGATGATCCAGAGTGGATTTCTCATCAATCGGCGATGATAAACCGTGAGATGTTTGATTTTCTTCTTTTCTTTGTATTTCTCTTTTGTTGAGTTTGTATGTAAATTACTCTAAACACATGGATGTTTGTTACTCTTTCTACTAGTTGTATAAAGTTTGTTTTACAAATCTTAATCAGTGTTTTTCTGATCTTTTTGCTTAATCGCTTCAGATTTATGTTGTTATAGAAATATGCTTCGTGAATCTTGATTAGGATAATAGCTGTTAGTTCTAGATTATAGACATAGGTGAAGGATAGAAAAACACTTAGAAAGGGGGGGTTTGAATAAGTGTAGCTTTAAAAACTTGACAGATAAAAATAAATTGCACAGTTATTTTTATCCTGGTTCGTTGTTAACTAAACTACTCCAGTCCACCCCCGCAGAGATGATTTACCTCAACTGAGGATTTAATCCACTAATCGCACGGATTACAATGGTTTTCCACTTAGTCAGCAACTAAGTCTTCCAGAGTCTTCTAATCACACACTGATCACTCCAGGAACAACTGCTTAGATACCCTCTAAGACTTTTCTAGAGTATACTGATCCACACGATCACTCTAGTTACAACCTGCTTAGATAACCTCTAAGACTTCCTAGAGTATTCTGATCCACACGATCACTCTAGTTCCTTACAACTTAATGTAATCAATTCTAAGAGTATTACAAATGCTTCTTAAAAGCGATAATCACAAACTGTGATATTTCTCTTAACGTTTAAGCTTAATCTCACTAATATTTTACAACAGCAATGTAGTGAGCTTTGATGAAGATGAAGATTCTGAGCTTTGAATTTGAACAGCGTTTCAGCAAGTTTAATATGAGTTGTTTTGGTGCAGAATCGTTAACCTTGCTTCTCATCAGAACTTCATATTTATAGGCGTTGGAGAAGATGACCGTTGAGTGCATTTAATGCTTTGCGTGTTCCGTACAGCATCGCATTTAATGTTATACGCTTTTGTCAACTACCTCGAGCCTTGTTCACGCTGTGTCTACTGACGTAGCCTTTAGTAGCTTTTAACGTTCCTTTTGTCAGTCAGCGTAGCTTGCCACTTGTACTTTCTTCTGATCTGATGTTTGTGAATATAACGTTTGAATATCATCAGAGTCAAACAGCTTGGTGCATAGCATCTTCTGATCTTCTGACCTTGAAGTGCTTCTGAGCGTGATACCATCAGAACTTCAGTGCTTCTGTTCTCTTGTTCTTCTGATGCTTCCATAGACCCATGTTCTGATTCTGCTTCGACCATCTTCTGATGTCTTGCCAGACCATGTTCTGATGTTGCATGCTGAACCCTTTGAGACAAAGCTTCTGAGCGCTGAATTATGCGTACTCTTTATATATTTCCTGAAAAGGAAATTGCATTGGATTAGAGTACCATATTATCTTAAGCAAAATTCATATTATTGTTATCATCAAAACTAAGATAATTGATCAGAACAAATCTTGTTCTAACAATCTCCCCCTTTTTGATGATGACAAAAACATATATAAATGATATGAATTTGCGATCAGAAAGAACAGACGGCAAAAGACAAATTACACAGCTATAGCATAAGCATATGAATATGTCTCCCCCTGAGATTAACAATCTCCCCCTGAGATAAATAATCTCCCCCTGAATTAAATACTCGAAGAACTTTAATAAAAGACTTCCCTGATTATTTCGGTAGAGACGATCATATAAGCTTCTGTCTTTAGAGAATTCATAGCTTCTGACTTCTGCTTCCATAGGATAGCTTCAGAACTAGAATTTCTTTAGATCCCTAGAACACTCACAGCTCCTGATTCCTGCTTCCATCTAGGACAGCTTCAGAACTTGAATTTCTTTGATCTTCTGAACATTCACAGCTTCTGATTTCTGCTTCCATTCAGGACAGCTTCAGAACTTGAATTTCTTTGATCTTCAGAACATTCACAGCTTCTGATTTCTGCTTCCCTCGGATAGCTTCAGAGCTTTGAATTTCTACCAACATCACTTCATGCTAGATTTGTATCAGAACATTGTTGAATGTACTAGAGCATCATCAGAGCATCTCTACATCCTGAAATGTTACAGAACAAAAACTAAACGACAAAAGTCAACATGAACGAGTCAGAACATAAAATGTATGTTTGAACACATTATATGTATCATAGCCATATAGGCTAAAATAATGTATCAGAGCAAATAGAATTTTGTCAGAACAAATAGACAAATATGGATCAAATTTTATTATCAGTGCTTCTGATTTCTGAAGCTTGACAGCACTCAGCTTGCTTCAGTTTCCATGGTTTTGCTTCTTGTGTTTGCTTTGAAGATTCTCTTTACTTCTTTATACCTGCAAAACACTTAAACCATATAGAACTTGCAGTTCTTGTTAGTAAATGTGTGGGAGCTTTACCCAGCAACTGATAGATTAACCAAATCATTTATCATTTATCTTCTCCCCCTTTTTGTCATAACATCAAAAAGAATATATCAAAAAGATTCAAATGAATAAAACGACAAATAAGATCACTGGAATGTGAAACAAGGAAACTTTTCATTGATAATCAAAAAGGATTACAAGAAAGGAATGCAGGAAAACAGATGCAACAAGGAGAGGAAACTACAAAGACCAAAAGACTAAGATCCTAGCCTACGCAAAATCCGCGCCAGAACATCATGAATCCCCTCAGTGCTTGTAGCTTGCCTTGTCATGAAGGAGCGAAACTCAACATTGGCTGCTTCTTGCGCGTCCAAACGAGAAGCCAGCATAGCTTGATTCTGATGAAGAGTTTCCAAGGTCTCCATCAGAGCTGCGGTTTCACCAGAAGAAGAGGCACCAGTATTTCTGCCAAGAGGGACAGCAATCTCAGCAGGGTGATCTTCTGAGAGATCTTCAGCTTGTGCATCTTCCATTTTCTCATCTGAGTCTGACTCAGAAGTAGCCTTAGCATATTCTGGTTCAGGCAGCTCAGAAGTTCCATCTTCCAATGCTTGAAGAATAGCTGCTAGGTTTGTTGGAGGAGTAGGACCAGCAACTTCAGCACGATAAACCACTACTGGAAAGACCATGTGAGGTGCTTTTTCAGAAGGGTTCATTCTGAACCAGTTGAACAGCCACTGAAAATCTCCAGTCAGCACAGGAAACCATGGTTTCCACACCACGATGTCTCTGCAGAGATTTTCTTCTTCCAACTCATCTGCAGGTATCTTCTTCTCAAGAACACTTCTGTTCTTGATGAGATGGTGATAGCTGCTTTCACCAGCTTCCAGCCGAAAACCACGGATACCAGGAGCTTCAGACATGATCCTTCTCTGAGTGTCTGTAGCCCTAACCAGAAAGTCCTGACGAAAGGTATCCCAAAGGTTGCTTGTAGCATACTCATCCAGATGATTAAGGTGAGCAGCACCCAGAATCTCCAACCAGCCATTTACATCAGCATGTAAAAGCTCCAGATATGATTGAGTGGTAGGGGTTGGAGGGTTGACAGTGAACCTGGAGTCGGGAAGAACAACACTGTAGGGATTAGGTGTTCTGGTGGGAAAAGGGTGTGAGAGAGATGAGGATATGTCTGATGGATGGGTTGAAGGAGAGGAGATACCAGATGGTGAAGAAGGTGGTTCCGAGAGGGTGAATGAGGAGGAAGAGGTGGCGGAGGTCTTTGAGAAGGGAGTGATCCTTACTCTTTTTGGTTTGGTTTCTGGTTCAGCAGTTGCCTTTCTCTTTTGTTTCCGATCATTATTTTGATTCCCAGAGCTTGACGATGGATTCATGATGAATTTGCAGATATTGGAAACTGCTAGGGTTTATGATATGAAAAAGAGAGAGACGAAAAAGAAACTGAATGCAGAGAGAGAAATATGAGAGGGAAAAGAAACATTTGAAGAATATAAAAAGAAAACTGAAAGAGAGTAAATGATGAAAAGCATTTAATGTTACGTGACGTGAGGAGAGATAATAATGACAAAAGATGTGATTTGCACAGTTACCTAAGTAGACGTCCCCTCAACTGCACGCACGCTTGTCCAGGAATAGTGAACACGTGTTTCCCATCTGGATAGCCAGTTACAGCTGTTTTGCTTTTAAAGAGATTCTGAATCAACTTAGACAATAAAACGTTAGTAATAACTGAATCACAATTCTAATTGATTTCAATCAGAACTTCTAAAAAAAATTTCATTTCAGCAGATACCCATACATAAGAATTTCTCATCTTCTCATTTTTGGCTTGTTTCTGAAGACCCATTTTGTGCCGATTATATTGAATCCATCTGGTCTAGGAACAAGATCCCAAACATCATTCCTTGTAAACTGATTTAGTTCTTCTTGCATAGCAATTATCCAGTCTGGATCTTCTAGAGCATGATCAACAGAAGTTGGCTCGATCAAAGACACAAGACCTAATTGACAGTCTGCATTGTTCTTAAGGAATGCTCTTGTTCTGATTGGATCATCCTTCTTTCCAAGAATGACATCTTCTGAATGACCAGAGATGAGTCTGGATGATCTTCTGACAGATGGTTCTTCAGAAATGCTTAGATTCTCCAGAGAAGCTGATACTTGATCTTCAGATTCTTTGCTTCTGAGAAGCTCTGCTTCTGATGCGTTGCTTCTTGGCTCAACAACTTCTGATATATCAATATCACAATATGCAAAATTATCAAACTGCTTTGGTTTTTCAGAACCAAGCTTATCATCAAACCTGATATTGATTGATTCTTCTACAATCAATGTTTCAGTATTGTATACTCTGTAGCCTTTTGAGCGTTCAGAATATCCAAGAAGGAAACATTTTTGTGCTTTGGAATCAAACTTACCAAGATGATCTTTAGTGTTCAGAATAAAGCATACACATCCAAAAGGATGGAAATATGAAATGTTGGGCTTTCTATTCTTCCACAATTCATAAGGAGTCTTATTTAGAATAGGTCTGATAGAGATTCTGTTCTGAATATAACATGCAGTGTTTATTGCTTCTGCCCAGAAATGCTTAGCCATATTGGTTTCATTGATCATGGTTCTGGCCATTTCTTGCAGAGTCCTATTCTTTCGTTCTACAACCCCATTTTGCTGTGGAGTTCTAGGACAAGAGAAATCATGGGCAATACCATTTTCTTTGAAGAATTCTTCAAAGGATCTGTTCTCAAATTCACCACCATGATCACTTCTGACCTTTATGATTTTACACTCTTTTTCAGATTGAATCTGAATGCAGAAATCAAAGAACACTGAATAAGTCTCATCCTTGTGTTTCAAGAATTTTACCCAAGTCCAGCGGCTATAATCATCTACGATGACTAATCCATATTTCTTTCCTCTGACAGATGCTGTTTTGACTGGGCCAAACAGATCAATGTGCAAGAGTTCTAATGGCCTTGAGGTAGAAACAACATTCTTGGACTTGAATGCAGGTTTGGAGAACTTGCCCCTCTGACATGCTTCACAAAGAGCATCCGATTTGAATTTCAGATTAGGGAGTCCTCTGACCAGATTCAGTTTGTTAATCTGAGAAATCTTTCTCAAACTAGCATGACCTAATCTTCTGTGCCAGACCCACTGCTCTTCAGAAACAGACATAAGACAAGTCACCTTCTGACTCATAAGATCTTGCAGATCTGTCTTATAAATGTTGTTCTTCCTCTTGCCTGTAAATAGGATTGAGCCATCCTTCTGATTTACAGCTTTGCAAGACTCTTGATTAAAGATTATATCATAACCATTGTCACTCAATTGACTGATAGATAAGAGGTTATGTGTTAATCCTTCTACAAGAAGTACATTAGAAATGGAAGGAGAGTTACCAGACTTTATAGTTCCAGAGCCAATTATCTTGCCCTTCTGATCTCCTCCAAACTTGACTTCTCCTCCAGACTTAAGCACCAGGTCTTGGAACATAGACCTTCTTCCTGTCATGTGTCGTGAGCATCCAGAGTTCAGGTACCATGACAAGTTGTGCTTTGTCCTTTTTGCAGTCAAGGATATCTGCAATAGGAATAATCTTATCCTTAGGTACCCACATTTTCTTGGGTCCTTTCTTGTTAGATTTTCTCAAGTTCTGATTGAACTTGGGTTTAACATTGTAAGCAATAGGAGGAACAGCATGATAATTTTTAATGTGAGTTTCATGATATTTCCTAGGTTGTGTCACATGCTTTTTGGTGTGTGTTATGTGAAAACTTTGAGCATGTGAAGTGTGCCTAATATCATGGGAGTGGCCATACTTGAACTGATCATACAATGGCTTGTATGTGAATTTCATTTCATCAACAGGTTCAAGTTTGTATGGGGTTTCACCCTCAAAACCAATGCCGACTCTTTTGTTTCCAGACACAGCATATATCATAGAAGCTAGCTGACTTCTGCCAATACTTCTAGATAAGAACTTCCTGAAACTTAAATCATATTCTTTCAGAATATGGTTTAGACTAGGAGTGGATTTTTCTGAATCAGAAGGAGATCCAACATTATTGGATAATTTTAAAAGTTTTTCTTTTAATTCAGAATTCTCCAACTCAAGCTTCTTTGTTTCAAATTCAAATAGCTTTTTCAGCTTTTTGTATTTGAGACTGATCTGAGACTTGAGTTCCAGAAGTTCAGTTAGACCGGAAACTAACTCATCTCTAGTAAGTTCAGAAAATACCTCTTCAGAATCTGATTCTGATGTAGATTCTGATCCGTCATCTTCTGTCGCCATCAGCGCACAGTTGGCCTGCTCATCTTCAGAGTCTGAATCATCTTCTGACTCATCCCAGGTTGCCATAAGACCTTTCTTCTTATGAAACTTCTTCTTGGGATTTTCCTTCTGAAGATTTGGACATTCATTCTTGAAGTGTCCAGGCTCATTGCATTCATAGCACATGACCTTCTTCTTGTCAAATCTTCTGTCATCAGAAGATTCTCCACGTTCAAATTTCTTTGAACTTCTGAAGCCTCTGAACTTCCTTTGCTTGGTCTTCCAGAGTTGATTTATCCTTCTGGAGATTAGGGACAGTTCATCTTCTTCTTCAGATTCTGATTCTTCAGGATCTTCTTCTCTAGCCTGAAAAGCGTTAGTGCATTTCTTGATATTGGATTTTAATGCAATAGACTTACCTTTCTTTTGAGGCTCATTTGCGTCCAGCTCTATTTCATGGCTTCTCAAGGCACTGATAAGCTCTTCCAGAGAAACTTCATTCAGATTCTTTGCAATCTTGAATGCAGTCACCATAGGACCCCATCTTCTGGGTAAGCTTCTGATGATCTTCTTTACGTGATCAGCCTTGGTGTATCCCTTGTCAAGAACTCTCAATCCAGCAGTAAGAGTTTGAAATCTTGAAAACATCTTTTCAATGTCTTCATCATCCTCCATCTTGAAGGCTTCATACTTCTGGATTAAAGCTAGAGCTTTAGTCTCCTTGACTTGAGCATTTCCTTCATGAGTCATTTTCAAGGACTCATATATGTCATAGGTCGTTTCCCTGTTAGATATCTTCTCATACTCAGCATGAGAGATAGCATTCAGCAAAACAGTTCTGCATTTATGATGATTCCTGAAAAGCTTTTTCTGATCATCATTCATTTCTTGCCTTGTCAGCTTTACGCCTCTGGCATTTACTGGATGTTTGTAACCATCCATCAGAAGATCCCATAGATCACCATCTAGACCAAGAAAGTAACTTTCCAGTTTATCTTTCCAGTATTCAAAGTTTTCACCATCAAATACCAGCGGTCTAGTATAACCATTGTTACCGTTGTATTGCTCAGCAGATCCAGATGTAGATGCGGGTGTAGACTTTTCACTTTCATCAACCATCTTTTACTGAAGCGTTTTTCTCTTCCTGAATCTTTTCTAAACACGGTTAAGTGCTTGCACCTTAGAACCGGCGCTCTGATGCCAATTGAAGGATAGAAAAACACTTAGAAAGGGGGGGTTTGAATAAGTGTAGCTTTAAAAACTTGACAGATAAAAATAAATTGCACAGTTATTTTTATCCTGGTTCGTTGTTAACTAAACTACTCCAGTCCACCCCCGCAGAGATGATTTACCTCAACTGAGGATTTAATCCACTAATCGCACGGATTACAATGGTTTTCCACTTAGTCAGCAACTAAGTCTTCCAGAGTCTTCTGATCACACACTGATCACTCCAGGAACAACTGCTTAGATACCCTCTAAGACTTTTCTAGAGTATACTGATCCACACGATCACTCTAGTTACAACCTGCTTAGATAACCTCTAAGACTTCCTAGAGTATTCTGATCCACACGATCACTCTAGTTCCTTACAACTTAATGTAATCAATTCTAAGAGTATTACAAATGCTTCTTAAAAGCGATAATCACAAACTGTGATATTTCTCTTAACGTTTAAGCTTAATCTCACTAATATTTTACAACAGCAATGTAGTGAGCTTTGATGAAGATGAAGATTCTGAGCTTTGAATTTGAACAGCGTTTCAGCAAGTTTAATATGAGTTGTTTTGGTGCAGAATCGTTAACCTTGCTTCTCATCAGAACTTCATATTTATAGGCGTTGGAGAAGATGACCGTTGAGTGCATTTAATGCTTTGCGTGTTCCGTACAGCATCGCATTTAATGTTATACGCTTTTGTCAACTACCTCGAGCCTTGTTCACGCTGTGTCTACTGACGTAGCCTTTAGTAGCTTTTAACGTTCCTTTTGTCAGTCAGCGTAGCTTGCCACTTGTACTTTCTTCTGATCTGATGTTTGTGAATATAACGTTTGAATATCATCAGAGTCAAACAGCTTGGTGCATAGCATCTTCTGATCTTTTGACCTTGAAGTGCTTCTGAGCGTGATACCATCAGAACTTCAGTGCTTCTGTTCTCTTGTTCTTCTGATGCTTCCATAGACCCATGTTCTGATTCTGCTTCGACCATCTTCTGATGTCTTGCCAGACCATGTTCTGATGTTGCATGCTGAACCCTTTGAGACAAAGCTTCTGAGCGCTGAATTATGCGTACTCTTTATATATTTCCTGAAAAGGAAATTGCATTGGATTAGAGTACCATATTATCTTAAGCAAAATTCATATTATTGTTATCATCAAAACTAAGATAATTGATCAGAACAAATCTTGTTCTAACAATAGGGTTTGGGGTTAACATCCACATAATATCGGAGTTTAATGCCTCTGTGTTGTTCGGTCGGTTGGGAAATCGCCGAAAGAGCAATATAGTTGAACTCTCGTCGGTGTTGCAGAAATGGACATTGATGTGAGAGATATGTGGTGATTCTGACGAGTATTGTAGATTAAGTGCGGCGGAGTGATAAATCTAAGTTTGTGAGGAGTAGTTTAGATTCAAACCAGATAAGTTATTCTCTATCAAGAATGTATTTATTTTCTGTTTATAGTTTTAATTTTCGCACTTTACCTTAAAACCAATTTAACCCAAGCTCAAGAACTAAGAATCTGCCGAACGGCAATTCAGTAGCACTAATCTCTGTGGACACAATAATTTCCCGGATAAATATTTCCAAAACTTTTGTTGCTTACCGCTTTACCGTTTCAACACATATTCTTTATATTTTTATTAAAAAAAATTAACTATTACAGTAACCGAAAAATATGGAATGTGTCACACCTCTTGCCACCTTTCATTGCCCTACTTCCTCTACTGTTTATGCACAAAGTACTTCGGGTATAAACTATAGTATAAAATGCATTCTGGTTCAAATGATTTGGTTTAAAAGTAACTCATTATCTAATCAATCTGTAATATTTGATCATTTATTTTGGTACCCAATGTTTCATTATGGCTAAGGTAGAAATTGTTAAGTTGTAATTCGATTGTGTCGAAGTTAGGTGTGTGTCGAAGTGCTTGTAAGCAGGTTGCTACACACAGATTTGATTTAGGTCTAAAATAGGTATTTTGGGCTTTTATGTTTTGGTATTTTGCCTCAAGGAGAAAGAAAACCTAAAACTTTAAATAGAGGGAGTAACCCTTATTTTCATAACAACTTGTATTCACTGATTTTGCTGTTACAAGTGAATAACATAAATTCCACAGTTTGTGGATAGAGAGAAACTTTGTAGAGAATCATCTTCTTCCTTCCCCTTATTTCCGTAAACCCTAATTTTGCTTCCCAAGTATTCTTTCTTTTCTTTCATTTTCATTGCATAGTGATAGGAATTCCTCAAAGGTTTGAGACGAAGTCCAACATAAATGACATTCTGCCTTTTCCAATTCACACGTCGTTTCAATTTCTCACTTCTATTATCTCTCTCATCCTTTTTCAATTTACCAACAAACCCTAAGAAACCCATTCACATTCTTCATCTCTCTCTCTCTCTATCTATCTATCTATCTATCTATCTATCTATCTATCTATCTATCTATCTATCTATCTATCTATCTATCTATCTATCTATCTATCTATCTATCTATCTATCTCTCTTTGTAGAAAACACTAAGCCTTTCTCTAATCTCTCATGTTCCATATATACATTTCCTTTGCCATCACTCATCTTTCTCATTCACGTTTTTCTTCAAGCCATTGGAAATCCGATCTATAATCATTTCAATCTTTCTTTTTCTAAACAAGGTAACAAAATTATCAAAACTTTATTTATTTTGTATTGTTGAAGTTTTTTACCCCAACCCACAAATATCATCAACTCTTTACTTTCCCCAAATTTTTGGTTTGATGTTTTCTATCTTTTTCATGGTCTTTTTCACTTATCTTCTTTGTTTCATCATCTGGTGATGATTAATCGCTGTCAGAGTCAAGTTCATTTTTTGTCACAAAAATTGGCTGAATAATTTAATTGTGTTTTTCTCATTTTCCAAAACTTAAAATTGATTTGATGTTTCATTGATTGAAGCTTGTATTTTTGTTTGTCTTTCATTTTCTTCTTAGATGTAGAAAATGTTCTGGGAGTAATTTTAGAACTGGAGCCAATAACATATCTAGAATATCACATCTTGGAACTTAATTAATTATACACTTAAGATTCATATTCAAATCTATAATTATTTTATGGACAAACTTTTGAATGTACATAGTTGTTAAGTAATAGAGTAATTTACATTGTATAATTTTTTTCAGCCATTGATCCAAATAATATGTGAAGATTTTAATGGAGATTAAAGCATAATGATATATGTGCAGTTGAAGAGTCATGAACAGAGAAAAACACAAGAAAAAGGGGTTTGAATTGTGTTCTTTCATAATTTATTTCCCTTTCAATAAATCTTTTTCTTTCTTCATGTATCTCATCCTCTGAATATGCTTAGATCATTGTTGTGGAAGCACGACATATTCAATGAGATATTCATTCAATTTAACTTCTTAAGTTCATCAGAACTTCTGACTTAGTCATGAACTGATCTGAAGATAATCAATGCGAATGTTATGAGTTAAATGAAAGATATAGAAGATAAAGTACACATTCATTTTTATACTGGTTCATCTTCTCAACAAGGCTACCTCCAGTCCACTCTCCTCAGGTGATTTTTCCTCTCTCAATCGAGATCTTAATCCACTATAACCAAACTGATTACATCTACATGAACAACTGTCGTGACTCACAATACAATGCACAACTAACTGTTGTGACTCACTTCCTACACAAGCTACCCGCGAGTGACTAACCCCGGATGATGAACCGTGCAGTGATCTCATCAAAATATAACGTTCATCAACCTAGTAACTCCTGCACAAGCCAACTGCTCGTGACTAACCTTGCACAAGCCAACTGCTTGTGACTAACCCTAGACAATAAATCGTTCAATGATCTCCACGAGATATAACGTTTACTTACCTAGATCCCTCAAAGAGTCTAACTAGATCTCAAGGACTTCTCAAATATCCATATCAGAGGATACCCAAGGCACAACAATTCTTTCAGAATTGTTCTTCTGGAGATTACAAGTGTGCTTCTTAATTAAGCAGATGTTCTTCTATTCTAAGTACATATGTTTATGACACACTCACTAGAAGTCACTTCTAGTGCCTAAACAATCTATCAGGAGTTTCCTAAGATATAACATAATACGAACAACAACTCTATGTGTTTTACATATTATTAAAAGAATTGAAACATATTTTTGCAGTCTTCTTTTCTTCAACTTCTGGATGAGATCTTCTTCTTCTGAAAGCAGATTAAGAGCAGCAGCCCTTGAGTTGATCGCTTCTTTCAGTTTGATCCTTTTCAAGTCTTTGAATGTAGTTCCTTTTTGTAAGACCATCTTCTTTTCTTCTTCATAAGAAGATATGGAGCAAGATGCTCTCATGTTGATTCTTCTTGTGCGTAGATCCTCATCTTCTTTTTGAATACTGATCATGAAGCTTGTTACAGCTGATAACACATTTAATGATCATAAATAAACATGAAACACTATCGAGCAGCAACTCAGTGTATTCAGTTTTTTCTAGTCATTTAATGTGAGCAATATATGGACTGATCAAGTATTTGTGGATTTCTTATAACTCCTTTGGAGTGTACTGCAGAACATGCAGAATTTTCTTTTTCACTCTTTTTGATTTACTTTTCATAGGCTTATAATATGTATTTCAACATAGTTGTTTCCTCACACACTTTGTGTATGTTGACTCTAATGAAGCAGTTTAATTGATCTTATGCTTATTTTTTAGCTCATGTTGTTTCACTCTCATCTTTCCTTCATTCGTATTCTCACGCACACTTTCTTCTATCATAGTTTTTTTTCTTTTTATAGAAGTTTGTTATTACCTTTGGAATATTACAGTTTAAACTATATTTGAACATAACATTTAATAATTCGAGTAGACCAAATGATGACACACCTATTTCCAAGGCGAATATTATCTTTTGGTAGTGTGTCTTCCTTGTTTTCCTTCTTTCAAGACAGTTTCTCTTGGTAGCGTGTTTTCCTTTATTTTATCAAGATGTGGACGACAATAGATGTCATAGTTTTGTCTTTGCATGAGTATTGTGATTCCTTGCATGTGATTTGATTGGAGCAATTCATGCGTTCTTCGAATCTTCTGAAAACAGAGTTACAAACTTCTTTTGTTGAGAACGTTGATGTAGCTTGTACTTCTGAGGAAGCTTAATATTATTTGTAATGTCAAGCCTTTGCTTCTCTGATGAATTATGATCTTCTGTCACTGATTGTTGAATTCTTGCGTTATGTTCAGAACTTCTGATCATTTACACATGTGATCTTCTCGTTGTAATGAGACTTCATATATATGATATTTCTGTTTTTAGTACCTTGAAGCTTGTCTGAATTTCTTTCTAATGCTGTCGTATAAGGCTTTGTAGCACAGTATCTGCACACTCAATGAAGGCATTAGTAGTAAAATTGTTACTTCACAAAATATATGTTTGTTATCATCAAAACCAGATTATGAACGAAGATTCTCAATCTTGTTCTAACAAGTTAGGCTTGTCGCGGAAGAAGTTTGAGGTATATAAATATGAGCTTCTTTAACTTCAAAAGAAAAAAAGTAATTTGACTGCCATGTTCAAAATATATGTTTATCATGAAGTGATTTTTGTTCAAAATATATGTCTAGACTGTTATATTATGTAGATGTTTGCATTTCTAATGTTACTTTTTTTATCCTACACTTATTATGTTATTGTGATAGGAGATCTCTAAAGAACGAAAAGGAAGGGAAACACAAAATACTATGAAAGTATGTTCTAATTTACTCAACATATTTTGAACTTTTGCAGTTTCTAATTTATGAATTTTGTTTTTTATAATAACTGAAGGAATCAATAATGATATACTACTCATTGCATATGAGACCATTGTTATAAAGTTAGTTTTTGGAAAATCTTTATCTACACATTATCTCCAACATGTTCATTGATATATATGAACCATAAATATTGGCTGACATTTTTTTCTTCTTCTGATTTTATGAAAGCAGTTATGAAAATATATAGATATGGAGCCAATAAATTTAAAATATCGTATGATGAAGCTCTGATTTTTGTTATACAAAATATGTTTAATATACTTCATACTTATAACTGAATTTACATATAGCATTTTGAATATTTATGCAGCTTCAAGAATCAGCTTGTCACGTAATTGATTTGTGGAATCTAATGGACACTACAAAGGAAACTATTGAATAATCTTTTGAAGTTGCTCAAATAGAGTAACAAATTTGGGTTTAGTTCTACTATAGATTTGAGAATTTATCTTATAATTTGTTGTAACAGTTAACTATTTTCTTGTGTAGTTGTTTGCATTTCTCATGTTACTCTTTTTACCCTACACTCAGGGGCGACGCCAGCGCCCGGCGACCTAGGGCAGTTGCCCGGGCTCTTCTTTCTTTCGCCTGAACTTCAAAATCTCATCATAGTGGTTTCTCTCTCACTCAAGAAATTGGAATATCAGAGTCATCGTCTCTCTCTCACGTAGTGATCGAGTTTAGATGGCGAATCGTCGCGATTTCTCTTTTTCTTTTTCTATCACTTTTAAGCTTGATTTTTGATGCGGAATTATTGTTGTGATTTTATTCATTGTTGTTGCAGGTACTGGTTCATAAATCGGTGAAGAATTATTGCGGAATTTATCGTTTCGTGCTATGCACACCAAGTGTTCGGTGAAATGACTGAACCATGTTCTTTTGTTTTTCTATCTTTAAATCTCTTGGTTGCATGTCCGAGTTACTGCCCAATGGTTTAAATTACGATACTCGAATTTATGTGGAATTTTTGTAAGTAAAATATTTGGTATACTTGAGTTAATTGTTGGGATAATTAAGACATTTATGAATGTGACCTGATCCCTGCTTGTTTTTCTGCCATTTTGAATTGTTGTAGGAACCACAACGTTGAGAACTCAATTAGCATCTACAAAGAAGCTTTTGATGATGTTTTTGTGGTAAACAGTGGCGAAGCCTCGACGCTGGCTTCTTTTCCCGGCGACGTTGACGGTTACATCTCCATTTGCGGTTACGGTTCCTTCCTCTCCGGTAACTAACATCTCATTTCATTTTTTCCTTCCAATAATTCTTTTCATCATTCTCTTAACTTTCAACTAACTCTTAACATTTCACAAAGAAAAGTGTCAGATCAACTTTTCCAAATCTAACCAACTTCTGAACAGGCAGATTAACCGGTTTTCGCCGTCTCTTCTTCGTTGTAGGAGCTTTCTTTTTCACTCATGGCATCACCAACCTTAAAACTCGAGTCAGTTCTCGTTTTATTGTTAATGTTATTTGATAAATGGAACCAGAAGATATCGCCAAAGAAAATGCGAGAAATTAAGCTTGAAATGCGTCCTGATAAATTGTAATTGCCTGAATGCACGGGTTTGTTTTCTATGCAGGAAATGGATGTCCTCTCTGCAGTGCCTTGTCAAGATGAAACAATTGTAATTACTGTTTTTGATAATAACAAAACTGAGGTAATGTCTTTTCTTAATTACTATATCATCTTTTTTTCTTAATTACTATATTCTTTAGCAGTATCATTTTTTTTTTATCATTCATATCTCAATGTTTATTTCCCCTTATGAAGAATGCTAACAAGTAACAAAACATTCCTTTGAGACAGTTTGGTGATTAGTTAATTATACTAGAACATAGTTTTATTTAATCCTATGCATATCTGTTTGGCACACAAACTGCATTGAACTTCTATTTTAATGTGCAGTATTTTTTACAAGGCCTGATACTATTATTGTGTTACTAAAATTTTGTCTTCAATCAAATTCTAAATTTAACCAAATTATTTCTTTCTTCAGTTGAAAAATAAAAAGGAGGCCAAGAATCAAATTAAAATTTTGTTGCTTGACGTGTGAGAGATTGAAGATATAAAGGATGAAAATGGTATTGATGTTAATATTCATGATATTTTTCAGATGTAAGTTATATATGATATATATTGTTACTTGGTACTTGTTGCTTACCATAAGTATTATTAGGGGCCGCTATAGAACGCAACTGCCATTTATCCGAACAGTTAGTCTCAGACCAATATTAAACATAAATTTTTGCCCAGGCTTTATAATTTTCCTGGCTTCGCCACTGCCTACACTTATTATATTATTATGCTACGTGGTTGTTATTATACTAGGTGACTTATTATGTTATTATGCTATTCCTAAAGGACTATTAAGGAAAGCATTTGCCATTGTTTAATTGATCAGATTTTTTGACAAATTTTCATTTTAAAATAGTTAAGAGTAATGTTCTACTCACTGCATACGAGTCAATTGTTCTAAAGCTAATTTCTAAAAAATCTTTATTTATACTCATAAGAAAAGAGAACTTTATATTTTAATAATTATTCTATTTTTCAGTTTACAATTTATAATTAATTATTACCTAACTAACTTTATTACTTTATAATATATTAATAATTTATAAAAACTTTACCTACGACCTATTTAACTATCATTGAAAATTTTAGTCTATTCTTTCTATTCTTTCTGTCCATATTTTTTGGTATTTGTTGTTTATCCGAAAAATATATGTTTTTTTATAAATTAGTTTAAAATATTTTTAAATTAAGGAATGAGTCTTAAATTTTTTATTAAAAAAGAAACAAATTTATTATTGATTTAAATATTTTTATAAATAATATCAAAACAAAAACAACATTTATATACGGAAAAAAATATATTGTTGATCCAAATATTTTTATATATAAAAAATTATATTTATGATTCAAATATAAATAAAAATATATTTTTCTTTTAAAAATAATAAAAAAATTAATTACATTATTTTAGCTTTTATTTTAAAAACAAATGTGTACATCACTATCCATGTGTATGTATGAATATGTAAACATAGAGAATATAACACGTGTCAAGATATGGAGGATATTGATCCAAAATCACCTTGATTTTTTCCATTTCTATGTTAGCCAAACATGTAGTAACAACAAATTAATTTTTATGGTCTAAAATAAAAAATGATTTTCAATTTTTTGAATAATAATAATAATAATAATAATAATAATAATAATAATAATAATAATAATAAAAAAGTAATCTACAACAAAGCAACGTTTTAAAAACCGGTTCGGACCGACCGGTCGGACCGATTGAACCGGAAACCGACTAGATAACAGGTCTGGTTTGATTGCTGGACCGAATATGTCATTGAACCGATGTGAACCGGTCAAAATCGGTGTAAACCGGTAAAACCGGAAAAATCGGTGGTTTAAATGCATTTTTAAATTTTTTTTTATTTTAAAAATTTAAAACAACATCATTTTGATTATTTTAATGAAAAATTAAAATAAAAAATAAAAAATAAAAAATAAAATAAAAAATAAAAAATAAAATAGAAAATAAAAATAAAGATGTTTCGGATACAGTTGATTTTGTTACAGATGATTTTGATATTGAAGAAGGAGATCCAACATTGAAACAATTTTTTCTTCCTAAAAATTAAATTTAGTAGACAATGAAGTTATTTTATTATAATTTATTCAATTAGATTATGTTGCAGATAAATTTTGTTTGCAAATATACTTTGTAATTTTGTACTATTTTGTTATGTGTGATAACTATGTTTAAAATTTGAATTTAAATTATGAACGTGTGAATTTATTTATGATATGATTTTTTAAAAAACTTAAGTGTCGGTTATATATTGTAGACTGATTCATCATGTTCAACCTGTTTTATACCTATATAGTTTTGTTATAACGACCAGTCTATTCAACCGAGTTATCCGGTTTAATCTGATTTAGTCATACGGTTCGACTAGTGACCCAGTGGTTCGACCAATAAACTAATGACTCAGTACCCACACCGGTTTGATGTCCGGTCCGATTTTTAAATGCAACAAAGACATTAATGTGGAAAATAAACAGTAGCCTAGTTCTAGTGGTGGACTAGTCGATAACGTATGTAAAGATGAAATACAACCTAATATCCAACAAATCTTTGGACGGTATTTTAAATACCAACAACGATAGATGTGGACGACATCATGTGATTTAAATGATTTTCCACCAACATAAATACTTAGTCCTTGCGCCCGTACTCATCTAGGAAAAAAAGAACTCTGACATAGTTTTCATTAACAGTATTCATGATTGGGTCATATATGTTGATTTGTTTTGAAAATTTCTTTATTCACCCCTAACTTTTTTGACTTTCTTGGTCATTTTTGGCAAAATTTCTAGAATGTTGTTATATTTCGGAAATGCATCTTTGAAATCACTTTTTTTTTGAAAAAAAGTTGATTTCGGAAGTGCACATCCGAAAACACCAAAAAAGTGTTTACGGAAATATATTTCCGAAATCACCTTTTTTTTTTTTGGAGAGGGGGTGTCTTCGGAGATGCATATCTGAAATATTACATTTTTGGTCTTGGAATGTTTCGGATATGCATTTCCGAAAAAATTCAATAATTATTAAAAAATATTAAAATAAAGGAGAATTAATACAATTAATAGTATAACTAATTGTATTAATTAAAAGATATTATTAAATATATATATCATTATCATTAAAATATAATAATAATTATTAACATCTTTTTTTAAATTAAAATATTTTGTAGTTATTATTTATAATTAAATTTTTTCAACAATTTTTTATGCACTATTACTTTATTTACAAATAAATTATTTGATACTTTATTTTAATTGAGTAGAATAGAATTTAATTTTAATAAAATTAAAAAAACAATGAGAATATTTTAAAAAAATTAAAAGAAACTTCTTATTTCATATAAAATCAATTTGATAGAAATTATAGTAGTAAATGTAAATAATATTTTGTTAAGTCAATAGAATTAAAATTTAAATGAATCTCTAGTATAATTATACATATAAATATTAATTTTATTCTTTAATTTAAATAAAATTGAAGAAAATAATGAAAAATTTGTTTAAGAATTAAAAAAAGAATTTTTTTCATTAACATCAATATGATAGTAAATTTTTAGTAGTAATATAAAAAATACGTTATTTGATCAAATTTTTAGCAGTGTTATTTATAATTAAAAATATAATTAAATTCATTTTTGTAAAAGTAGACTTATGTGTTATTTATTTATTTATTTGACATTATCTGGAATTGATTATTCATGTGAGAGAAAAATAATGTTTTGTTAATATATAGAATTGATTAGATATATATAAAAGGAATTATTGGTCATATGAAAAAAGAAATATTTTATTAAGCTTGATTCCTCCTCTATTGATTAACATCCCAAAATTTTTAATATTTTGGAATTTTGATTAAGTCGGATATGCATTTCCGAATTAATCAAAATTCCAAATTTTTTTATGTTTTCGAAGATGCATCTCCGAATTAATCAAAATCTCAATTTTTTCGGAGATGCATTTCCGAAATCTGGAAAAATCTAAAAAAAAAACTTCGGAGATGCATCTCCGAAGCAGGAGTAAATTTTGATTTTTGCTGGGATCAGCCCCATAGGGAGGTGGATAAAGAAATTTCCTTTGTTTTTCAATTATTATAGAATTTTTCAATCATTATAAAAGTTAATGTTTGAGATTTTTTTCATGCAATGTCATGTTTTTGAAATGAAAACACTAAGAAGTTAATGTTTGAGATTTTTTTCATGCAATGTCATGTTTTTGAAATGAAAGTATTAAGGATATGTTTGGTTAAAGTAGCAGTCAATTGATAGTTTATAATTTATAATTGATGACTGATGATTGATAGTTTATAGTTTATAGTTTATGACTTATAGCTGATAAGTTAATTGGATTGTTTGGTAAATTAAAATGACCTAATAAATATTTAATATATAATTATTTTATTTTAAATTAAATTATAAATGATTATAATGAGTTGTATTTAAAATAATAAAGACAAAAAAGAAAGAAAAAATGATAAGCTATAAGCTAAAATGCTATTTGAAATAGCGTTTGAAAAATAAGCTATAAGTCAGTAAAATGAGTTATAATTATAAGCCTCGTGATAAAAAGACAGTTACCAAACATGTATTTTATTATCATATGAGCTTAAAAGCGATAAGACATAAGCTATAAGTTCAAAAATTATCTTACCAAACAAAGCCTAAATTGTAACAATTTTAAATATTATTTCTAAAACATTTTACTCTGAGACACAGCCATTGGTTGGACGAGCGAAAATATTAAAATTTTTTTAGGCTTGGCCATCTATTGGCAAGCGCATAAATGTGTTTTTTTTATTATTGTTTAAATGTTTTAATTAATACAAATTTTATATTAACTAATATACTATAATTAAAATTATTTTTAATGTTTAAAAAAATTAATATTATTTAATATTTTTTTAATTAATATTTTAATATAATATAACATTTTAATAATTTTTATAATTAATATAATATTTTAATATAATATAATAATTTAATTAATATTTTTAATTGTCTTATTGTTTAAATATTTTAATTAATATTATTTTATTATTTGCACATAGATGTTCGATCATTCTTTAGCCGAGTAGTTAAAATTAAAATACCAAAATATCACACGATGGAAAAAGTGTTTCAGGTTGCCACGTTTTTAAAGCATGCTCGACCATCCATAAGGTGAGCAAATTAATATTTTATAAATGTTTTGTTTTCTATAAATATGATTGTTTGTTCATTTGGTACTCACATCACTTACCACAAATATCTTCATTTCACTATTAAATATGTCTTCAATCACCCTTCTAACCGTTCTTCAAGACCTTCATCCGGCTGAATCGAATTCAAAGCTTCTTGTCGAAATCCCCCCAAATTAATCCGATTTAGGAGGACAAAACTCCAATAGTTTTATTCAACGAATCTCCCAAAATTCTTCACCCAATCAAAATCTACAAATTCCTAACCTTGGACGTTATCACTCTCAATTTATGGTACTCAAGCAAAAATGATTATGTGTATTTGATGAATGAACAGGAGAGAGAGAATGAAGATGAGAAGCAATTTTGTCTCTTTCAGATTTCCAAGTTGTATGGAAATGGATGCATGAATGTATTTATATATGTGTGTGGAAGAGGGCTAAATATGTAAAATTCGTGCACAAAAATGCCTAAAAAGGAGTGATGCTTTGACCTCTAGGACTATATGCATCGACCTCTACAAGGCATTGACGTATGGAGGTAAAATACACAGCACGCGTCGACCTTTAGGATCCATGTGTCGACCTATAACTTATGTGCGCTGACATCTGGATGGCAGAAGTGACCTACAACATATTATGTGTCTACCTACAACTTTTGTGCATCGACCTTTGGCTGGCATAAGTGACCTACAACATGCTATGCATCGACCTACAACTTCTGTGCGTCGACCTTTGGCTGGTAGAAGTGTTTTTCATGAAATTTTCCTTTTCTTGCTCAGTGGAGGTCAACATCCAAGAGCTATGCATCGACCTATGGTATGCATATTCACCCCAAACCATGTTTTTGATTTGTGAAACTGATCCACATGCATATGAACAAGTTTATAATGATTATGAAAACATTTTCATCTTAGACTAGGATGATACTATCCAATACATTCTAGTTCTAAAGATCTAGTTTCGACATCATTCAAAATAAGTCACTTGAGTTATGCACTCATATAATGCTACAACAAGAACTGCTAGAACAACTGAAGCACTGTTTTTTGCCATAACACTATTTTGTTATATAATTCTTATCAATAATTGTGTTGGGAATATTGAATATAATTCGCTTCATATCACTCCAATTTTTAACAACATTGATTTCCTTAATAAAAAAAAGGAAATACTATCTCCGTCTCATAATAAATGTCTGTGATTGCAAGCTTCTCCAAATGTTATGTGTTTTGATGAAGACAACATGTGTGCACTCATAAATATCAAGAAAGGATGTATCAAAGATTGAACTACTCAAATTACTAAAGTCAAAAGAAGATTGTCAACATACAAGGTCACTTGAAGACTTTATGAAGCTCATCTTTCAAATAGGTACAAACATGTTCTTATAAGAATAAATTAAGTGCTCAAAATCATCCTCAAATCATGTGCATTTTGGCTTGTTAAAAATTCTGATTTTCTAACTTTTTCAAACTGGAAATCGCTTTCCTATAAGTGGAAATCGATTTCCTATGCGTGCCCAGCCAAATCAGTTTCTGGAAATTTGTTTTTTGCTTGTGGAAATCGATTTCCTGTGGTGGTAAATCGATTTCCAGTATCAGTTTTTGAATTTTAAGGGAAATCGATTTCCCATAATGGTAAATCGATTTCCATCGTTCCAGAATCAAAAAACAGTATGTTTCATTATTTGAACGTGAATCCTTTTTGTTCCATCAACCTTTGCACCTTTTCATTGTTTCATACACTTTCCTAGGGGTGTAAAGACACTATATATATCCTATATTTTCAGAATTCAAATCACCTCTTCCTATTGCAATTTAACATCATTCTATATCATAAAATTTTCATTCAAGTGTTGTGATTACCAAACTCTCACAAGAATTTTCTGCATTGTCTCATAAATCATAAACAGAAAATTCATATCATATCCATCAACATTTGAGCACTTGTTATTCTTATAAATTGCATGATTGGTAGAAAAGATCAATCAAGTGATTGATACATTATTCTTTTATTCAAACTCTTATACAAAATCAAATACTTGTTGTATTCTTGTTATCCAGGATTGTTGGAAACAAGTTAGACACTTTGAGAGGATTGTTCTCATAAGTGGTCTTAGTGAAAAATCCAAGAGGATTGTTCTTGGTCCAAGAGGATTGTTCTTGGTGTTTGGTTAGGCTTGTACAAGATACCAACTATATTGAAATCTCTTACTGCGTAAGGGGACTGAAGTACTCTCGGTTTATGAGGGGAACCAGGATATATCCTTTTGTCATTTATTTTTTTGCACTTTACTTCTTTTAGTAACATTACCATAAACCAGAAAAATAATCACTTTACACCATAAAACCGAAAAAGATATAAAGTACCTAATTCACCCCCCCTCTTAGGCATATCTGATACTTACATTTGGTATCAGAGCAAGTTATAGGTAACTTGTTCCTAAAGATCCAGAATGGCTTCCGCAAATCAAAGACCGGTTTTCAAAGATGGTGGTTCTAACAACAAGCCTCCATTGTTTTGTGGTGAATATTTTGACTTTTGGAAAATCCAAATGAAGGCTCATCTAGAAGCACAAGGAGAAGAAGTTTGGGAGGCTGTCCTACAAGGTCCTCATGTTCCTACAACGGTCGTTAATGGTGTTGGATCGGAGAAACCTAAAGCGTCATGGGATGATAATGATAGAAAAAGGGTTCTTGCTGACAAAAAGGCGATCAGTCTTCTTCATGGTGCTCTTAGTATGGATGAATTCTTCCGAATATCAACATGTACAACATCAAAGGAAATTTGGGATACTCTTGTAGAAACTCATGAAGGTACCGCTGAAGTTAAAAGATCAAGATTGAATACTTTAAGCCAAGAGTACGAACTGTTTAGAATGAAGCCTGGAGAAACTATTCTCGATTTGCAAAAACGATTCGTACATTTGACAAATCACTTGAAGGCACTTGGTAAGACTCTTACTACCGAAGAACTTAATCTTAAAGTGCTCAGATCTTTGACAAGGGAGTGGCAACCAAAAGTGACGGCGATATCCGAAAAGAAGAATTTATCAAAACTTACTTCCGCAACACTATTTGGAAAACTTCAAGAATATGAGACAGAACTTGGAAGATTGGAAAAGCATGAGAACTTAGAGAAGAAATCCAAAGGCATTGCATTAAAAGTAGATTCAAAAGAAAGCAAAATGAAAGATGCATCGGATGAAGATGAAAACTTCTTGCTTCTTGTAAAAAGGTTAGGCAAATTTTTTGGTAATAAAAATAATATTGATAATGCTAACTTTGTCAAAAGGAAGAAATTCTCAAAGCATAAGGATAAAGAAGCATCCACTTCATCACAAGAAGTAACATGCTATGAATGTGGGAAACAAGGACACATAAAGCCGGAGTGTCCAAAACTTTCTAAGAAGAATGGATTCAAAGGCAAGAAGGAATTCAAAAAGAAAAGGGCCTACATAGCATGGGAAGATAATGAAGTAAGTTCTTCATCGGACTCGGATAGTGACGAAAGTGCAAATCTAGCATTGATGGCATCACACCACTCCGATGATGAAGAAGGCGAGGTTAGTTACGATGATTCTCTTTTTAATAATGGTGCACAAGGTGCAATAAATGAATTGTTAAATGAGTGTAAAATTCTCTATAAAACTATCTCATCTCAAAAGAAGATAATATCATCTTTAGAAGAGAAGGTTAAGATAATTGAAGAAGAACATAAAGATGACAAAGAAAAAATGATTAGTGTTCAAGAAGAGAATGTTGCATGCAAGAATTGTGAATCACTTTCCTTCCAAATTGTCCAATTAAAACGTGTTTTAGAAAGATATGAAAAAGGGCAAATTGGATTGGAAAATGTTCTTAGCACACAAAGATACTCCAATGATAAGAGCGGACTTGGTTTCTCTAAATTTGATAAACCAAGATCCAACAAGACTATCTTTGTCAAGGCTAGTAACCAACCAATTCAAGAGAAAGTGATCAAGCCTAAAGTAATGCAACATTATCCTAAAAGGAAGAACTTTGTTAAGAAGAAATCTTATCCTCCTAGATATAGAAGTAACTTTGAACCTACTTGCTTTTATTGTGGTATTATTGGTCACACACCCAATGCTTGTTATATAAGGAACTTTAGTGTTCCTAGTGGACATTATGTATGGGTAAAGAAAGGAACTAACTATGATGGACCCAAAGCCATTTGGGTACCTAACAAAACTTAATTTGTTTTGTAGGCATGCTTGAAGACCACCTCAAACCTATGGTATCTAGATAGTGGTTGTTCAAAGCATATGACGGGAGACCTAAACCAATTTTCAGATCTAAGGTTAAAGGCCAAGGGCTTTGTCACTTATGGAGACAACAATAAGGGAAGAATCCTTGGCAAAGGCAAAGTTGGTGCACCACCTTTCACATCCATTGAAGATGTCCTTTATGTTGAAGGACTAAAGCATAATCTTCTAAGCATTAGCCAACTTTGTGACAAAGGCTTCAAGATCAAATTCACTAAGGAAGAATGCTTGATCATCGATGAAGTCACCAATGAGGTAAAACTCAAAGGTACAAGAATTAATAACATTTTTATGATTTCTTTAAATGATTTATCTTTAAAAGTAAAATGTCTTTTGGTAAATAATAATGAATCATGGTTATGGCATAAGAGAGCAGCCCATATTCATATGGATCATTTAAATAAATTAACCAAACATGATCTTGTTATTGGCCTACCTAAGATAAAGTTTGTCAAAGATAAATTATGTGATGCATGTCAAAAGGGAAAGCAAACCAAATCATCTTTCAAACCAAAGAATGTGGTGACTACAACAAGACCACTTCAATTGTTGCATATGGATCTATTTGGTCCATCAAGGACAAGAAGCTTCGGAGGTAATGTATACGCTTTAGTTATTGTTGATGATTATTCTAGATATTCTTGGACTTTGTTTCTTGTGCAGAAAAGTGATGCTTTTAGAGCCTTTAAGAAGTATGCAAAACAAATCCAAAATGAAAAATCATTAAAGATTGTATCCATAAGAAGTGATCATGGTGGAGAGTTTCAAAATGCATCGTTTGACGAATTTTGTGAAGAACATGGTATCTCTCATAATTTTTCAGCACCAAGAACTCCACAACAAAATGGAGTAGTCGAAAGGAAAAATAGGTTTCTAGTGGAACTTGCAAGAACAATGCTTAGTGATGCAAATCTTCCTAAATATTTTTGGGCGGATGCGGTTAGTACGGCATGTTATGTTGGAAATCGAGTAATCATTAGACCTATCTTAAAGAAGACTCCATATGAACTCTTCAAAGGAAGAAAGCCAAACATTGCTCACTTTCACATTTTTGGATGCAAGTGCTTTGTTCTAAACAATGACAAAGACAATCTTGGTAAGTTTGATGAGAAATCCGACGAAGGTATATTTCTTGGTTATTCTCTTTCTAGTAAAGCATATAGAATTTATAATAAAAGAACTTTAACTATTGAAGAATCCATGCATGTATCTTTTGATGAGACTAACACTTCCAAAGAGGAAATAGTTGCTTGTGATGATGATGATCCTTTAGATTTACCCCCGGAAGAACTTTCAAATGATACAATTGTGAAGGCACCGGAAGAACTTTCAAATGATATAATTGTGAAGGCACCGGAAGTACAACAAGAAAGTGTTCAACAAGAAAGTGTACAACAAGAATCAAACACCAATGATCTACCAAAAGAATGGAGAACTCATAGAGATCATCCTATTGATAAAGTTATTGGTGATATTAGTCAAGGAGTTGCAACAAGATTAAATCTCAAAGATGCTTGCTTACACATGGCTTTTGTTTCTCAAACTGAACCTTCCAAAGTTGATGAAGCCTTAGGAGACGATCAATGGATAAATGCAATGCAAGAAGAATTGAATCAATTCGAGAGAAATCAAGTTTGGGAACTTGTGCCTAGACCAAGTAATAAACACATCATAGGTACTCGATGGGTGTTTAAGAACAAACTTGATGAGAATGGTATAATTGTTCGAAACAAAGCAAGATTGGTGGCCCAAGGTTACAATTAAGAAGAAGGAATCGACTTTGAAGAAACATTTGCTCCGGTTGCAAGGTTAGAAGCTATTCGTCTTTTACTTGCTTATGCATGTTCATTAAATTTTCAGCTTTATCAAATGGACGTCAAGAGCGCATTCTTGAATGGCTACATCAATGAAGAAGTCTATGTCAAACAACCCCCCGGATTTGAAGACTTCAAGAATCCTTCACATGTCTTTAAGTTGAGAAAGGCTCTTTATGGATTAAAGCAAGCACCTAGAGCATGGTATGATAGACTTAGCAATTTTTTGTGTGAAAAGGGTTTCGAAAAGGGTAAGGTTGATAAAACTTTGTTCATTAAGAAAATCAAGAGTAACACTTTATTGGTTCAAGTCTATGTTGATGATATCATTTTTGGATCGACTAACAAAGAAATGTGTGAGGAATTCTCATTGATGATGCAAGGAGAATTCGAGATGTCTATGATGGGAAAGATGAACTACTTTCTTGGACTACAAATTAAGCAACTCAAAGATGGAATCTTTATCAATCAATCCAAATATTGTAAAGAACTATTGAAGAAGTTTGATATGGACAATTGTAAAGCAATGAATACTCCAATGGGCTCCGGTACATATGTTGATCAAGATGAATCCGGTACTCCAATTGATATTACCAAGTATCGAGGTATGATTGGTTCTTTATTGTATTTGACGGCAAGCCGTCCTGACATAATGTTTAGTGTTTGTCTTTGTGCTCGCTTCCAAGCAAATCCAAAGGAATCACATATTATGGCGGTTAAAAGAATCATGAAGTATCTCAAAGGAACAACCAACGTTGGCCTATGGTATCCTAAAGGTAGTGTTTGCAATTTAATTGGTTATTCTGACGCGGATTATGCAGGATGTAAAACTGATCGTAAAAGCACAAGTGGCACTTGTCACATTCTTGGAAATGCATTAGTCTCATGGGCTTGTAAAAAACAAGTATGTGTTGCTCTTAGCACGGCCGAAGCAGAATACATAGCAGCGGGTAGTTGTTGTGCACAAATTCTTTGGCTTAAGCAACAACTTCGTGACTACGGACTTGATCTCGGGTGCATTCCTCTTCGATGCGACAACACAAGTGCAATTAATATCACAAAAAATCCGGTCATGCACTCAAGAACCAAACACATAGACATTCGACATCATTTTCTCCGAGACCATGTTCTTCAAGGAGATGTCGAAGTAACATTTGTGGATACTCATAACCAACTTGCGGATATCTTTACCAAACCGCTTGCAAAAGAACCATTTTACAAAATTCGGAGAGAACTCGGAATTTTAGATGAGAATGATGTTTGAATCATATGTTATAAAGTTCCATTATTTAAGGTACATGCTATCATTCTTTACTTTACTTTAATTTCTTTAAAATCATCTTCACAATTTTATTTGTAAAGTCATATGTTTGCATTTTATATTGTGTTTCTTTATTTTAAATTATACTCACATATTGCCTAAACATGTTATTTTAATGTTATATATTATTACATAAGTGTTTCTATAATATTTTCAAAGTTACAAAGCTGCTGTTTCAATAATTCTGGGCAAAAAAGGTCATGGAAATCGATTTACCCTCGTAGGAAATCGATTTCCCTAAGCGAAAAACTCTTTTATTTGTTTCTGGAATGCTGTTTGCGAAGCTGGAAATCGATTCCTCCACATAGGAAATCGATTTCCGTAACCCATCACAGAAAAAGTGCTGTACGTATTTTTTTTGTTTCTTGTATAATTGTTATTGTTTTCATATTATATTATTCTTTTGGGTCAAACTAGCATTCACTTTCTCTTCCATTCTTCAACTACTCTCCTTGGTAACATTCAAAGTATTCAACACAATCTTCATTGCCCACTTAAATCTCTCCATCTCCCAACTCTATCTCCATTAAAACCCACTTATCCCAACTATTATAAAACCTTATTCTCTCTTCTTCTCACAAAATAAGTCATTCTAAAAAGTGCTTATTTTGTGAACCCTAACACCAAAAACGAAAATACTCTCTCCCTCACAAAATTTCACCTCACCAAAACTCTTCCATGGCACCTCCAAAGAGATCAAGAGGAAAAGCTCCCATGGTTGTCAACTCCGACACTGACTCTGAGTAAGAACTCCCTCCGGTACGACAACGCAAAGCATTCTTCAACTTCAAACAAAGAGCCATCATCACACCTAAATTTGGTAATCTTACTTCATTCCCTAACACTAGCTTCAATTTCCCTGAAATGCTAGCTTTTCAAAAGATGGATGAGTTTGTTTCTGATGCTGGCCCTTACTATCCGGATTTAGTTAGAATCTTTTATGCTCACCTTAGGATAGATGATACTCTTACATTACATTCTAAGGTTAAAAATGTTGACATTGTTATGACCATAGAAGAATTTGGTAGATGTTTGGGTGTTCCGTATGAAGGTGTACGAATTATGCGTGGTTATGTTCCGGAAGAACTAGGAGCTCTTAACTATGAAATGATGGAATTTTATTTTGGAATAAGTCGTATTTCTAGAGAGGAGTTTTATGCCAAACACATTCAATCTGGTTCATCCAAGGTGTTTGTCTCTAGCAAGAATTTGTCGGTAAGTGACCGAATGCTTCATTATTTTCTTGCTTATGTGCTTGTTCCAAAAGGCAACAATTATACTAAAGTAGGAGAAGTTGATATGATGCTTCTATGTGCTATGAAAAATGCTATGCCGGTAAATTGGGCCTATGTGATTCTGCGCCATATGGAATACTGTTTTTCTTTGACAAGTGGGCTACCATATGCTCGCCCAATTTCCAAAATTTTCGAAGCCTTTAGAATTCCATTAGGCAAGGAACCCACAAAGAAAATGGGGAAGACAAGCTTAATTTCAAGTGACAATTGTTTGAGAAATATGGGAATTTTTAAGGATAATGATGGCCTTTACAAACATAATGATGATGAGAATGCACAAGCACCTTCCGACATACCCGAAGGAGGCTTTACCATGGAATTCCTTTACAAGAAACTTCTCCAAATGGAAATCCGTAACATTCATGAACATCAAAAAACCCGGAATGAGTTTAATCGTCGCTTTGATCAACTTCAACAACAACTTGAGAATTCCGGAGATGAAGAAGAAGAAGAAGATGTTGGAAATGAAGAGATGAATGCTAGTGATTAGTTCTCTTATGTGTCTTATGTTCTATTTTTATTTCTTAGTATGTTTTGTGGTATTTTAGACAATTTTCATTATGTTATGTTTATGGTTTTTTTAAGTTCTTCTTCTTTAGACATAATTAAGAGTATTATGTTATGGTTATGGTTTAGACAAAATTATTATTATTATTATTATGCTATGTTTATTTGTGTTATTAAGTTTCAATTTTACTATATTGCATTATATATATTTTGCCCATGTTTTACCTCTTTTCCCCATCCTTTTTGATAATAACAAAGGGGGAGAAGAAACTTGTGTTTGTTGCTTTTTAGTCCAAATTATGCAGCCTCATGGATAGAAAAATTTGTCTCAAGACTCATTCAAGTTATGATAAACACTTTGTTAAAAGAGGAGTCATCAACATAGGGGGAGCATAAGGACTTGTCAAGCAAAAAATCACTTTTAAAGCTTATTGGTTGTCATCATCAAAAAGGGGGAGAATGTGATTGCAAGCTTCTCCAAATGTTATGTGTTTTGATGAAGACAACATGTGTGCACTCATAAATATCAAGAAAGGATGTATCAAAGATTGAACTACTCAAATTACTAAAGTCAAAAGAAGATTGTCAACATACAAGATCACTTGAAGACTTTATGAAGCTCATCTTTCAAATAGGTACAAACATGTTCTTATAAGAATAAATTAAGTGCTCAAAATCATCCTCAAATCATGTGCATTTTGGCTTGTTAAAAATTCTGATTTTCTAACTTTTTCAAACTGGAAATCGCTTTCCTATAAGTGGAAATCGATTTCCTATGCGTGCCCAGCCAAATCAGTTTCTGGAAATTTGTTTTTTGCTTGTGGAAATCGATTTCCTGTGGTGGTAAATCGATTTCCAGTATCAGTTTTTGAATTTTAAGGGAAATCGATTTCCCATAATGGTAAATCGATTTCCATCGTTCCAGAATCAAAAAACAGTATGTTTCATTATTTGAACGTGAATCCTTTTTGTTCCATCAACCTTTGCACCTTTTCATTGTTTCATACACTTTCCTAGGGGTGTAAAGACACTATATATATCCTATATTTTCAGAATTCAAATCACCTCTTCCTATTGCAATTTAACATCATTCTATATCATAAAATTTTCATTCAAGTGTTGTGATTACCAAACTCTCACAAGAATTTTCTGCATTGTCTCATAAATCATAAACAGAAAATTCATATCATATCCATCAACATTTGAGCACTTGTTATTCTTATAAATTGCATGATTGGTAGAAAAGATCAATCAAGTGATTGATACATTATTCTTTTATTCAAACTCTTATACAAAATCAAATACTTGTTGTATTCTTGTTATCCAGGATTGTTGGAAACAAGTTAGACACTTTGAGAGGATTGTTCTCATAAGTGGTCTTAGTGAAAAATCCAAGAGGATTGTTCTTGGTCCAAGAGGATTGTTCTTGGTGTTTGGTTAGGCTTGTACAAGATACCAACTATATTGAAATCTCTTACTGCGTAAGGGGACTGGAGTACTCTCGGTTTGTGAGGGGAACCAGGATACTTCTTTTAGTAACATTACCATAAACCAGAAAAATAATCACTTTACACCATAAAACCGAAAAAGATATAAAGTACCTAATTCACCCCCCCTCTTAGGCATATCTGATACTTACAATGTCTTATTTGATCTTTGTGCGGTTCTTAAAAAAATAATTAGATGTGTTAATTTGAATGATAAAATTAATACCATTTACTAAAATACCCCTTTTACTATAGTTAGTGGAGTTGTTGAAAAACGTGAAAGTTAATAAATAAGAACATAATAGTTCAAAAAATAATAAATATTATATTAATATTTTGAAAAAGTTTATTATGAGACATGAAAAAAATACAAATAAGATACTTTTACGAGACAGAGGTAGGGGTACACATGAGTCGGTTTGAGTTGAATTTAGTCAAAACCATAATCCAACCCGTACATGGTACACTGATTTTGGTGAGGTAAAATAACCATCCACAATATCAGTGGATTAGTTTGAGTAAAACCACAAATTTGTGGGTTGGACTGGGTTGGGTAGTGGGTTACCCAGTATTTTTCTTCCTTATATAATTATTAATGATATGTCACATTTTTTCTTAATAAATAGTTTAACATATAATTTCTATTTTTATAAACATCAAATGTCTAAATGTACAATATAATTTATCATTAGTCCAAATACACTAAAGCTACATTACAGTAAAACCTAGAATTTCATAAAATACTTGCAACTTATTAGAATTAACTTCAAAATAATCAAAGTGTGACAACCTAAATAAGTTAAAATCATTACTTACTAAATAAAAGATATTCAAAAGGTTGAAATTGAAGCAAGCAAAATTGAAAACATCAAAGTCATCACTTGTCAAATTACAAAAAAAGAGAAAAAATATAGTCACTCAATAATTCATGGATTTTGTGGTTTGGGTGTGGGTTTACCTATACCCCAATTATTTTGAATGGGTTTTCATTTTTGAAAACCTTATTCACCCAATAAACCAACCCAACCCATTTTTTTGTGTCGATTTAGGTGAATTTTACTAGATTTATTGGGTTTACCCAACCCATGAACACCCCTAACAGAAGGACTAATTAATGTGACTTTGCATGAGAAAAAGATATTTTGATAAAATTAAGTTAAGTTTTAAATAAAAAAGTTCAATAATGTGACCATTGATTGTTATTTGAAAAAAATAAATAGAATTTAATTAGTTGCGTGATAGTTTTTTTTTTATAATATATATATTGCAATAAATTTGTCTCATTTCCACCATTTTAGAAGAGTTTTAAAAGAAAAACTAATTTATATTATATCGCATTATTTTGTCTTATATACCAACATTTTAAAAAAAAAAAGGAAATATGTTTGGATTTGAAATGAAAGAGAGTAGATACACGATAACTACATAATTTAAATAATACTACTAAGTGGCGGATCTTGCCCACAGTATTAAGGGGAGCAATAAATAGTAACTAAACAAAAATATTATTATTTACGTCTTTAAAAATATAACACCCTTTTGAGAATTATTTTTGTCTTTTTTATAACACTCATTAAATTTACAATTGCATTTGATCGTACCTGATCAGGAGAATCGTCAAGGCACAATATCTGGCTTGAAGAGCAAGATGGAGGGTACCTGCAAGGTTCTCCGATGCTTAAGTCAGTAGCTATCAGAGAATGAGGTTTAGAGAATAGAATAGAATACCCGACCCTCTAGTGAAAGAGGGTATTTATAGCCCCCAGCGCTGGGCCAAGGTTCCCTAATTGGGCAAGATCCAATTGGAGGCCCACGTGCTAGGGAACTGCCAGAACGTCCCGTGCTAGGGCTGAGTCAGCAGGAGACTCACGTTCTGGATGCACATAGCGTAGGGTTCGGAGATGGTTGACTGAATCCTTCGCTGAGACGTGACGCGTGGTCTTCTTGCGTGGATAACGCTTGACGGTTGTCCAGTGAGTGGGCCCAAGGACTTGGGCCTGCTCGGCCAGAATCTTCGCGAGGGGCAGCCTTTATCGGTTGCCCAGCAATTGGGCCCAAGGGAATTGGGCCTGCTCGGCTGATAACAAGGGTTGGGCCTGCTCGGCCCAGTCCAGAACAGCATTAATGATTTATTTACCAATATAATACCTATTTCTTATATTTACAAATATAATTGGAGGCTTGAGTCTTGGGAGCGTGTTCCTCTCAAAGTCATAAGTTGAATTCCGTTATGCTAATAATCTTTGTGTTGGATTAGTCCATATAAAACTTTATTCTGGCTTTAAATGGGGTCCCCGCTAGTGGACGGTGGGATTAGTCCCTCTTAAATTAGTCGGTCGCAAGTCCGAATATCAAGATTTCCATTTTTACATTTTTGTGTTAATTTTAATGATTTATAACACTCCTTAATGATTTTAACGATTTATTATATGTTATAAATTGTTAACATCATTAAGGTGTAATACCTATGTTTTTAATATTTTTTATATTAATTTTAACGATTTATAACACTCCTTAATGATTTTAACACATGTGAATTTATTTCATGGAAGTTACAATAATTTTTGGCTACGAGTATAAAAGGTATATTAAAAAAATCTATAATTTTCAGGGGTCAGTGGCAATCTTCAGCTCCTTAGTTCCTCCGCCACTGAACTGACTTATGGTATTGGTACCGGTGTGGTATGACTGTTCTGACTGACTACCGACCTTGTTTAATTTGCAAGCATGATTGCTTGTGTGATTGACTGTATGGGAGCATTGTGTTTTATATTTTGATATAGAAATCATATTACTTGATTTCTGATTTTGTGCTTCTTTTGATGCTAATGTTTACTCTGATTGATCTGAATGTTTGTGGTGTGCTTATGATGCTCAGTTTGAGTTTTTGAAGATTTACCTATGCACATCTTGTAAATTTTGTAAGAGTTGTTTTTGCCAAAATTTGCCAAAGGGGATGATTGTTGTTCTATGTGATTGACTGTATTATGCAAAATATATGGGGTGTACAAGATGTGTTAGGGGGAAGAAAGGACTTAAATGAGACATGATGTATCTACGGAAGGTTCTTAAGTTTCCAGTTCAATGGAATGTTTCAGAGAGATACCTCAGGAACCAATAAATATAGGGTAGCTCTGTGGATATGGATATAAAAAGAAGTTTGAAAAGTTTGCAGTTCTAGGGAATGTTCCAGAGAGATACCTCCAGAACCAATAAATATGGGATCGTTCCGTAGATATAAATACGGAAAGAAGTTTGACAGAAAATGGTTGGTCCATATTCACCTAGGTTTTTTATAAATTTGAGGTTTCTTATGTTGTCTTTTCATATACACCTAAATGTATCAATTGTATGATATCAACATCCGTTGGTATGTCGCAAGTGTCTCCTACTCCGACGGCAAAACACCAGGATGGACGTTCAAACTCATATATTACACCTCGCTTGACGATATCATTGACGAAATCCACGCTCGCCTACTTAATTAACGGAGACAAACGAAAGGCTATGAAGCTTGAGTATCGTCCACCTTCAGTTGACAACCAATGGAGCGTCGTTTACAGCAACTTTGAGCTCAATAATTGAGAGGATATTTTGTCGATGTGGCGAACCTATTTTGGTTTCGAAGAGAGAATCCCGCTCGAGTTGGTAGCGACGGTACGAAGAATGGTCATACAAATCTTAGAGATATGCAAGCGTCCCTCGACTATTGAAATGTAATATTTAATTTTATTTTTAAATCATCAATGAAATACCGATTTTATTTTATGAATGTTAATTTTATCGTTGCAATGTTGATTTTCTGGTATTCTGTGACTGTTTCTCGCTTTCTTCTGTAAATATGCATACGGACATATCCCGTAAATGTAGCTCCGGAAATTTTTAATGTTGAGTAAAAATTTATGCGTCCAGAAATACATCATATTATACACTTCATAATAATAATAATAATAATAATAATAATAATAATAATAATAATAAATAATAATAATAATAATAATAATAATAATAATAATAATAATAATAATAATAATAATAAGAATAACAATAATAATAATAATAATAATAATAATAATAATAATAATAATAATAATAATAATAATAATAATAATAATAATAATAATAATAATAATAATAATAATAATAATAATAATAATAATAATAATAATAATAATAATAATAATAATAATAATAATAATAATAATAATAATAATAATAATAATAATAATAATAATAATAATAATAATAATAATAATAATAATAATAATAATAATAATAATAATAATAATAATAATAATAATAATAATAATAATAATAATAATAATAATAATAATAATAATAATAATAATAATAATAATAATAATAATAATAATAATAATAATAATAATAATAATAATAATAATAATAATAATAATAATAATAATAATAATAATAATAATAATAATAATAATAATAATAATAATAATAATAATAATAATAATAATAATAATAATAATAATAATAATAATAATAATAATAATAATAATAATAATAATAATAATAATAATAATAATAATAATAATAATAATAATAATAATAATAATAATAATAATAATAATAATAATAATAATAATAATAATAATAATAATAATAATAATAATAATAATAATAATAATAATAATAATAATAATAATAATAATAATAATAATAATAATAATAATAATAATAATAATAATAATAATAATAATAATAATAATAATAATAATAATAATAGTGTATTATTATATTTAGCGTTAACTCAAAAAATATATTTAGTGGTTTCCTCCCTTTTACTTAAGTACTATGAATTATGATGCTATACACTTCATGGACCACCAACAAACAATAATTATATCCTTGTCAGCATCGTAGCCGCACTAAAACAAAAATGCAAGTAATTAGTGTATCTAACTTCATCTTTAGAATCAATTGACAATCAAAACTAAAATGAAGAGGTTGTTTTGGAGATTGAGGTAAATGAAGTTTTTTTGGAGCTTGGTTACTGAGTCTTTCTCTTTCTTGTTCTGAAAGTCTTACTATATTTACTATTATGTGTGTTTGTGAAATTGTCTATCGTTTTTGTGAATGGGTGGGAGGGAAACATGAAATTACGTTTGAAACTGATGAGCCATTAATGTTGCGCATGCTATGTATAATATTATGAAGTTTTCAAAGGAGTATAACATGCATAATATTGTAATATTGTAATGGTGATTAGAGTAGTCAACTTAAGTATTTGTTAGATATCCAAATGGAATTAATTTATCATTTTGTCAACAAAGATATAAAGGTTTATCAACATAAACATACTGCATTTTTTTAAAATTAAAATTTTTGAAATAAATTTGCTACAAATTAGCTACGAAATTTTATAGGCTAAAGTGTAATATTGACATGGCCATGTGGCATGACACGTCAGCATCTTGGCATTGCCATGTGACGTGCCACATCAGCTTCTGTTAACGTCTTTAGACATGAGGGATTAAAAGTGTGGACGGAAAATTTTATGAGGACTATTATTTGAAGGAAATTTTTTGAGGGACTAAAAACGAAATTTGAGATATTTAGAGGGACAAAAAACTTATTTAATCCTTAAATCATTAATATATTTTTTCCTTTATATTATTTTTAGATCATAAATATCATCTTTTGTATATAAAATGTTTAGATCAATAACATATTTTTTCTCGTAAACCAATATTATTTATATTTAGGTATTATATACAAACATATCTAGATCAATAGTAAATTTTTCGTATATAAAATTATTTAGTTCAATAATAGATTTTTTTCCGTATACCATTTCTGAATCAAAATTTTGTGGATTATAAATACCATTTTTGGTATAGAAAATATTTAGATCAATAATAGTTTTTTTCCCTCATACAAATATTATTTATGTTTAGGTATCATTTACAAAATTAACTGAACCAATATTAAATTTTCATATATAAAAATATTTATATCAATAATACATATTTTTCCGTATACCATTTTTGGATCATAAATACCATCTTTCGTATATAAAAAATATTTAGATCAATAATAGATTTTTTTTCCGTATACAAATATTATTTATGTTTAGGTATCATGTATAAAAAAAATCTGGATCAATAGTTAATTTTCGTATATAAAAATATTTAGATCAATAATAGATTTTTTTTCCGTATATAAAAATAACACTGTTTTAAAAAATATATATGGATCAAATATATTTTACCCTGTATACAAATATTATTTTTTGTAGGCATCATTTATAAAAATATTTAGATTAATTATAGAATTTGACTTGGACCCATAACAAACATTTGACACATAATTAGACTAATAAAATATATTTTTAAAACTAATTTACTTGTGAATTAAAAAAAGAGAATAACACACATATCAAAAATGTATAATTATTTTGCACATGCAAAAAGTAAATTTTGAACAAAAATGCTTTCAAAATGGTAAATTTAGTTGCAAAAGTATAATTTAGAACTAAAAGTACAATTTAGTTTTTTTTTTAATCAAAAAATGGATTTCATTTAAAAAAGAAAGAACAAGTACAAAGGAAGAACAAGGCCCATTAGGTACAAATCCTAAATCTAGGAGTGCCTTGCCTATCAAGCAAAAAATCCTTGATAGTTTACCCTCTGATCCGTACAATTTAGTTGCAAAAGTACATGTTAGAACCAAAACTCCAAAAATATAATTTAATTGTAAAAAGTAAATTTTGGATACAAAATACCCCAAAATGATGAGATTGCGGACAAAAACAAAAAATTAAAATGGTGTTTTTCAAAACATCTAATTTTTTTATATTATAGATCTGTAACTTATTTTCGGATAGGTCAAGTTATCGGTAAAATCTCCATTCGTAAACTTCTCCTTCAATAGAAAAGTAAGTCAATAGAAAATCAGATGATGCTTCTCAAGCGAAGCTCGACTCTAACCTCCCTCTAAAAAGGGGTTAGAGTTTCATCAGAACCACCCTATGAGTGACCGGTGGTGGGAACATTATGAAGAGGAATGGAAGGTGGTAGGGCGGAATCAAATGTCCAGAGATTGGAAACCAAGGTGGGATGCTAAGGAGCTTTACGAGCTGTTCAGGTGTATTAGGAGGGTGGTGGAAGTTACTATTTCACCAAGAAGGAACAAGATTAGGAAGCGGTTCGACTGTGCGAGATTTCAAAAGGTAGAAGATGAAAGGATGTTGGCGGTTCGGTTGGACAATGTTTTGATATTGGGGAAGAAGATATACGATAACTTAACGAGGTATCAAAGGGGTGTGGCTAAAGGAGGGATGGGTAGAATAGGATATTCTGACTCAATGGATAGGAATCTCGCGAAATCGCACTTTGGGGTAAGGAGGGATAACAGGGGTAGTTTTGGTTTAAGGAGTGATGACAGGAGTTACACGAAGGTCATTGATAATGCTATTGTGAAGGTGAATTACAAGAAGGAGGATGTGTCGTGCCTTAGGGTGTCGTCAATGGAGGAAAGTAGAGTGATATTTTGTAAGGCGTTTGTAGGTCGAGTCTCCACTTTGGGCTCAATGTATAATATTCAAACACATTTTGAAATGGAGGATTTGTTTGTGATCAAGGTCACACCGATGGGGGGAAACTTATTTTTGATTGAAGAATCGGAGGAAGGGTTTATAGAGGACATGATACGAGAGGGTGAAACTTGGTGGAATAATTGGTTTATCGAGATCAAAAGGTGGGTCGAGACGGAGATAGATAAAACGAGAGTGGTGTGGTTACGAGTTTTCAGAATTCCGATTCACACTTTGAACATAGAATTTTTTGTTGCCATGGCGGAAGAGTTGGGCTCGTCTATTTGTATTGATGAACATACTTCTAAAGGATAGTGTTTTGACGTTGCTAGAATAATGGTGCGAGTCGAGATAACTTTCAAAACTCCAGACGAAGGTTGATATTGATGGGAAGGCGTTTTCTTTAATATTGAGAGAATACGATTATGGTTCTCCGAATGCTTTTTCAGGTAATCTCAAATCTCAAATTATTGGCTCCGAGTCTTCAGACTTGGAAGATATATGGTCAAACGATATGCAGGTTGGGGAAGAAAATTTGGGGTACGACGATTCGAAGGATGGCATAGAATAGTTCTCAGATAATGTTAATGAGGTGGATCTCGTTTCAAAGGAAGGCAGTTTTTCTAATGTGGTGGGAAATGTTCGGATGAGCAGAAATTCAAATGAGATAGCAGTAGGTTCTGATGCGGCCACGAGGCATCCAAAGTTATTGATTTTGGATTAGTTAGTAAGGAAAAACCATTCAGAGACTTTCAATGATGCTTTGGCTAAGTTGCAGGGCAATATCAGACTGTAGGGGGCTATTTGAGCTGATATGCATAATGTTACTGTAGCTGGCTGTGTAGTTTCTGGTCCGAATTGAAAATTCTACTACATAAATCAAAAGGTGGTAAAATGTAGCATGGATAACTTTGGAAAAAGGTGCAGTATGGACATAAACATTAGGCAGATGTGTGCAAAGAAGGTGCAGTACAGATTTTTAAATGGTTGAGGTGGCAGGTGCTATAAAAAGAATAGGAGGATAATGAATGGTAATGCTGCCAAGAGAAGGTTGGGAAATAGCGATGCAGAGGTGGTGCCTTCGAGTGGTGGCATGAACGATATTTCGGTGCCTTCGGTTATGGAGAATAGTGGCAGCAAGTCGGAATGTTACGGAGAGCATAAGGAAGAATCAGACATTTGTAGGAACAAGAGAATGGGATTTTTTTGATTGCAAATGTAGCGGAAAATTATTGTCGGCTATCGTTGCATTGGGTGTTGTGCGTGCGGAGGGTAGGAGTAGTTTGGAGAGTAGGATTGCTTATTTGGAAATTGGAGGTGCAAACAATTTGGAGGAAGGGAGAGTGATTAAAAATGTATAGTAATGATTATTGGTAGTTTGATCATTAGAGGGGAAGCAAATGCGCTTAAAAGGAGAAGGATAAGTGCTTTGATAAAAAAACGCAGAGGTTTTTAGGATCCGATAGGCGGGTTGGGGTATCACAGAACTTTGAATTAAGTATCAGATCCTTGAATTTTAGGGAAGGGGGAGTTAGAGTCAAGAGGAAGCGTGTTAGTAGCTTTATCCTTATAGATAACACCGTCTTGTTATATTAGGGGTTGGAGTGTTTTTTTTGTTGATGACAATATTAGGGGTTGGATCTTTTTTCTTGTTGTTGGTAATTTCCTGTCTTTGTGGGGTGTTGTTGGTCTATTAATTGGGCGGAGAGTTGTCTCGAGTGTTTTGCCCATTCTTTTGTAAGCGGGTTCGAGTATTCCTAATATTCGATTTCAATATATTTCTTGCTTATAAAAAAACTTATTTTTGAATTAGTAAAAATTGATTGATTATGTATTATATTGAAATTTGAATGTTTATTTGTATTTTGAATTGAACGACAATGATGCATTTTCTTTTTAGTGTTGAGTTACAAAACCTCTCATTATGATTCGTTTTGGTCGGAAATGAGCAGAAAATATGGAACCATAGACTAACTGTGGGTGATAACTTCCCACCCATTTTCTCACATTCAATAAAATTATCTCATTTTTCCTATGAACAATGATTGGTTGATAGTCTCCTTACGACGTTTCAGGGGACTATTTTTTTTCCTTGAAAGAGATCATTGGTGGCTCTGGTTTGAAAGGTATGAGATTAACTGAGTTGTATATTTTTATAAGGAAATTTCTTTACCCACCTCCTAACCTTCTTGGTCACCTCTGGTGAATTTACAAAAGTACCCCTTGTTTCGGAAGTTCATTTCCGAAAACGTACTTTTATTTAAAAAAAATGTTTTCGGAAATGCATCTCCGAAAAGGTGAATATTTTAATGAAAAATATTGATTTCGGAGATGCTTCTCCGAAATAAAGTTGTTTTTCAGAAAATTGGTGTATTCGGAAGTGCATCTCCGAATTCACCCCCTTGGAGGAATTCGGAAATGCACTTCCGAAATAAGGTCTGGACAGAAGAAAAATAACAAACAAGAACGATTCACTTTATTTAATCGGATGAAGATTACATCGATCACATTACATAAGATTAAAGTTACATATTGTTAAACACGGGTAGGTGAGGATGAGTCAACATTTTGATAACGTCGGCCCCCGATCTTTGAACTCAACATCACTGAACCAAACCCAACCATTGTTCACCTACCTCCTCCTTTTCATATTCCCGGTAATTACACTTTCTTTACTTTTACTGTTTTTTTGTTCTTACATTCCACTCCCATTACTCTCATGATCATGAAACCCTATCATGAAACCCTCACATTACTCTCATGATCATGAAACCCTAATGGGAAAATACACCTAATTTAGGGTTTGTTATGATTATTCATCCATTGTTTTTACCAAGAGGTGTAGAAATTGTTGCCATTTTGTTAACACAGCTGTTATCATTTAAACATGTTGTAAAATATCTTGTAGGATACTGTATGAGTACAGTTAATGAGTACTAGTACATTCATATATATGAAGCGTGCTTTAGTCAAGTTTAACCCGAGTGACTCTCATATGAGTGGGAATTTGAAAAGTCCCGATCCTGATGATAAAAGAATGAGGTTAGAAAGACGATGGAGGAGACGCTGCAACAGGTTAGAAAGTCCCGATCCTCTAGAAATCCATACCACATTGTAACTTACCAACATAATAAACAACAACAAAACCTATACACTTAAAGTTCAAAAAACTTATGAGCAAACTATACTTACATCATAGTGGTGTAGATCCTTACCAGCCACTCGCAACTCATTATGATTAGCACAAACTTGAATTTTCCTTCCCAATTGACCGTAACCAGGTCGGTTAGGGAACCTAACCGCCTTCTGAGACGACGGAGCCGACTCTAGAGTAGCCTTCTGTTTAACTTCGGCAGTCAGGCTCTCAATGGAAATTGGAGCCGAACTCGAGGAAGCATCCGGCGCAGCAACAGATGGAGTAACAACTGGCGCTGCAATAGATGGAACGAATGGCACTGCAACAGGTGGACGAAGAACCAGAGCTGCAACATATGTAGGAGTAGGACTAGGGGTGACCGATGGCGAAGCATATGACGGAGGAGGTGGATGTCCGGAGGAGGAAGAACCGGCGGTACGTCCACCGCGAGAGCCACGGCCACCACTACCACGGCCTGATCCTGCAGCATTGACGGATGATTGTTGAGAATGTGCAGGAGATGGTTGACTCCGGCAATTTTCGAGATGGTTTCCTCGACCGCGGCGAGACATTGTGATGAAAGCGGTTACTAGAGAGAGAAAATGTGTGAGTAGAGAAAAAAAAGAGTAAAGATCGAAAATGATTTTGGATGTGATTGGAAGAAAAATGGGTGAGAGAGCAGGCTTTTAAGTAGGAAAGTGTTACCACATTTCTTAGAAGGTAACCGTCTGAGAGTGGTGGGGGAGAAATAAAAGGCACTTCGAAATTTCAAATCAGGTTGATTACAACTCGTTCTACATTTACTATCATTTAAGAGACTTCCCAATTTACTATCAATGCGATTACAATTTTTGTCCTGTAATGGTGAATAATTAAGAGACTTCCCAATTTACTATCAATGCGATTACAATTTTTGTCCTGTAATGGTTTTCTTACCTGATTGTAAAAAATAACTGAATTTTCATGCATTTCGGAAATGCATCTCCGAAAACACCAATTTTTTGGTGTTTTCGGAAATGCATTTCCGAAGTCTAAAAGAATCTAAAAAAAAAATTACTTTGGAGATTCATCTCCGAAGCAGGGGTAAGTTGGGGATTTCGCTGGAGGTGACCCCATAGGGAGGTGGGTAAAGAAAAAATCTTTTTATAATGCACTTATGACATTTCTTAACCATAAAAAATAAAGTTCTTTATGCGGAAGCTAAATTGATAAAATCGTTTGAAAGAGTTTTTTGCAATTGAAAGTATTGTACATAGTGATTAAAAAATTACAAGACAATAATGGTGAGGTGCCAATTTGGATATCAAGCACCTTAATTTAAATGGAAAATTTTGAACTTTTTTAGATCAATTTATTAAACAATGTAACATTATAAATTATAAAGATTAATCACCAAATAGATGAATTTGTAGACTAGATCTAATCAAACCCAGACTTAACAAATAAACCCTTATGAATAAGATCTTTAAGAACCTAAAAAAAATACAAACTATCAAAGCAATTAAATTTTCCACATCCAAGATATACAACGAAAATTAATGCGTGTGTGTTTAAACATTCTTTAGCATCAAATTTATTTAACTTATTTTTACTATTATTCAAAATAAAAAATTTACAGACAAAAACTTTATTTGACTTTCTACCCTTAAATAAGTTATACGAGGTCTTTTCTAAGATAGGTTTAATGACCATCTTGTTTAAGTTGTGTCAGGTGATATTAATCTCATCCATCCAAAAATATTTAGGTAAATTCATCCTACTTATCATAGTCCATTTTAATTCTTCTAAATCACAAATTTTTAAGCTCCACGTTACCATTTTGTTGTAAAGTGTGCTACCATGAAAAGTTTTAAGTTATACCGTTTTCGTACATCCTTTGTTTTGAATTTTTTTCAAAATAAATTTTTGAGTTGTTTTTCATTTCAGCTGCTTCCTTTATATGTCTGTCTAGCTTGTCTAGCTGAGATCACCTTATACATATTTTAAGCTTTTGTAGTGGATATATATATATATATATATATATATATATATATATATATATATATATATATATATATATATATATATATATATATATATATATATATATATATATATATATATATATATATAAAATAATAATAATAATAATAATAATAATAATAATAATAATAATAATAATAATAATAATAATAATAATAATAATAATATATCCAATTACTTGTCATATAAGGGCAAGGGTATTTTATTTTATTACGGGCCATTCTTAATATATAGGAAATTACATGGTAATTGAACTTACAATAGTGGCTTTTCAGCTTATTTTAATAAAAACCTTAAAGATTATTTTGTTGATATACTTGTACATACAATTATATTGAAAATGTAGAGTTATCAAACATATATCATTTAATAGTCCCTGCAACAACACATTCTTGAGTCTCCTAAACAACCACCTCTTGGGTAGCCTCTTGAACTACAGAATTCGGAGCAGTTATAATAAGCACATACTTCAGCAAAGCAATGTATCATTCCGTCTAGTCCTGCTGCAATCATGGAAACAATGCACACAATTACAAAGCTAAAAAATAAGAATAAATTTAAATTTCATGTATATTATGTACCTTTCTTAGGTTGATTAGCTCTTTCTACAATGTCAGCGGCATTATAGCCATGCAGAAATAATGCTACAACAAGGACAGCTAGAACAACTGAAGCACTGGATTTTGCCATAACACTGTTTTTTTTTTTCTTCTTCTTAATTATCGATAATATTGTTTGGTAATATTGAATATATTTGGCTTCGTAATACTCCAATTTATAACACCAATGATTTCCTTAATTGAAAAAAGGAAATAATTAAGGTGGCTTTGCGTGAGAAAAATATATTTTGATAAAATTAAGTTAATTAATGTGACCAATTGATTGTTATTTGAAGAAATAAATAGAGTTTAATTTGTTACGTGATAGAAAAACTTGTTTTTATATATTGCAATTAATTTTTATCAAAACTACCATTTCAGAAGAGTTTCAAAAGAAAATCTAATTTATATATATTGCAATTAATTTGCCTCATTTTCACCATTTAAGAAGAGTTTTAAAAGAAAAATTAGTTTATATATGTTGCATTATTTTGTCTTATATACCAACATTTTTTAAAAAAAGGAAATATGCTTGGAGATCGATAAAAGAAACATGCTTGGACATTGATAAATTTGGTATATCGCATTATTTTGTCTTAAATACCAACATTTTTGAAAAAAAGGAAATATGCTTGGACATGGATAAGAGAGTAGACATTTGGTAGACTGTATAGGATTGGAAATGAAAAAAAGTAGACACACGATAACTACATAACTTTATATAATACTACGGTTATATGATGCACGAAAACTATTTGATTTGTTGGGGGGGAAATTTAGTGAATATTGAAAAGTTATTTTGAATAGAAAATATGTAGCAAAATGAAATAGAGATCAATGTTATTCAAAGCAAAAAGAATTTAAGATTCTCAATTTTTTTACGTATCTTTTAGAAAGGTTCTGCAGACAACAATTTTGTAGTAATATCAACAAATTTATTTTCAGTGTCCACGTACTATAAGGAAATTTCTTAATAGACCTCCTAACCTTCTTGACCACCCCTGGCGAAATTCCCAGAATGCCCCTATATTTCGGAAATGCATCTCTGAAATCACTTTTTTCTGAAAAAAAGGGTGATTTCGGAAGTGCACTTCCGAAAACACGAAAAAAATGTGTTTTCGGAGATGCATTTCCGAAAACACCTCCTTTTTTGAGTTTTCGGAGATGCATTTCCGAAAAATCTCCTTTTTGGGAAAGCGGGGTGTGTTCGGAGATGCATATCCGAAATATTCCAAGACCAAATTGGTCTTGGAATTAATGTTTCGGATATACACTTCCGAAAGAATTCAATAATTATTAAAAAATTAAAATCAAAGTGAATCAATACAATTAATAGGTATAAAATCAAGGTGAATCAATAAAATGAAGGTGAATCAATAAAATCAAGGTGAATCAAAATTTCCTAAACAATTTTAAAGTTAAAAATTATTTTACTAACTTATATAAATCAAAAACATTTTAATTTCATAATTAAATTTTGATTATTTAGAATTAAATATAAAATTTATTCTTTAAATAAAATTAAGACAAAATCTTTTTTTAATTTTTTTAAATTAAATAAAAATTTATAACTCATTTTTAATTATGAATCAGAATAGAAATATATAAATATATAATAATAATTATTAATTTTATAAGTGAAATATATAAATATATAATAATTATTATATAAATATATAATAATATAATAATTATTATAAATTAAAACACTATTTTTTTAATTATTATATAAATATATAAATATATTTATAATTAATATATAATAATTATTATATAAATATATAAATATATAATAATTTTTATAAATATATGATAATTATTATAATTATTATATAAATATATAAATATATAAATTAAAACACTCATTTTTTTAAATTTTTTTGTAAATATATAATAATTATTATAAATATATAAATAAAAAATTATAACTTATTTTGTAAGTGAAATTATTTTAATTAAAATTATTTTAAATTTTAAAATATGATTCAGAATAGAAATATATAATTATTATTATTCATAACTCATAAATTATATCAAAATATATAATTATTATTATTCATTACTCATAAATTATATCAAATTTATGATATATGAATTAATTAATATCATAAAATTAATTTTTGGGATTTTTTTAGATTTTTTTTTTTGTTGTTTCGGAGATGCATCTCCGAATTTGTCAAAATCCCAATTTTTGGGATTTTTTCGGAAATGCACTTCCGAAGTCTGAAAAAATTTTGAAAAAAAAATATTTCGAAAATACATTTCCGAAGCGGGGTAAAATTGAGTTTTCGCAGGGGATGACCCCCATAGGGAGGTGGGTAAAGAAATTTTCTAAAATTATCAAAGATGACCAAGTCAATTAGTTGTATCCATAAATAAAATTATTGATTTTGCCTTAAGCTACACGTATATTAAAAAGACAAAATAAAACACCTTTTTGTTTTGTAAAAATTTAAAAAAAATATGAAAATTTCTTCACCCACCTCCTAACCTTCTTGCCCACACCTGGTGAATTTACCACACTACCCCTTGTTTCGGAAATTCATTTCCGAAAAGGTACTTTTTTTGTTAAAAAAGGTGTTTTCGGAAATGTATCTCCGAAAACGTGTTTTTTTTAATATAAAATATTAATTTCGGAGATGCATCTCCGAAATAAAGTTACTTTTCAGAAAATGTGGTGTTTTCGGAAGTTCATCTCCGAACGCACCCCCCTTGGAGGAATTCGAAAATGAATTTCCGAAATATTCTAAGACCAAATTGGTCTTGAAATGTTTCGGATATACACTTCCGAAATAATTAATAATTATTAAAAAATTAAAATCAAGGTGAATCAATACAATTAATAGGTATAAAATCAAGTTGAATCAATAAAATGAGGGTGAATCAATAAAATTAAGGTGAATCAAAACATCCTAAACTATTTGAAAGTTAAAAATTATTTTACTAACTTATATAAATCAAAAACATTTTAATTCCATAAGTAAAATTTGAATTATATAGAATTAAATATAAAATTTATTCATTAAATAAAATTAAGACAAAATCTTTTTTTAATTTTTTTAAACTAAATAAAAAATTATCTCATTTTTAATTATGAATCAGAATAGAAATATATAAATATATAATAATAATTATTAATTTTGTAAGTGAAATATATAAATATATAATAATTAATATATAAATATATAAATATATAATAATTATTATAAATTAAAACACTCATTTTTTTAATTTTTATAATTATTATATAAATATATAAATATATTTATAATTAATATATAATAATTATTATATAAATATATAAATATATAATAATTTTTATAAATATATAATAATAATTATAATTATTATATAAATATATAAATTAAAACACTCATTTTTTTAATTTTTTTTATAAATACATAATGATTATTATAAATATATAAATAAAAAATTATAACTCATTTTGTAAGTGAAATTATTTTAATTTTTTAATTAAAATTATTTTAAATTTTAAAATATGAATCAGAATAGAAATATATAATAATTATTATTCATAACTAATAAATTATATCAAAATATATAATTATTATTATTTATTACTCATAAATTATATCAAATTTATAATATATAAATTAATTCATATCCTAAAATTAATTTTTGGAATTTTTAGATTTTTTTTTTCGGAGATGCATCTCCGAATTAATCAAAATCCCAATTTTTGGGATTTTTTCGGAAATGCACTTCCGAAGTCTGAAAAAATTTAGAAAAAAAAATATTTCGGAAATGCATTTCCGAAGCAGGGGTAAAATGGGATTTTCGCTGGGGGTGACCCCCATAAGGAGGTGGGTAAAGAAAAAACCGTAAATAATGCATGATTTTAATGTGTGTGGTGCATGAATGTACATGTTGAAAAAGTCTCACATCACTAAATTTTATAAAAATGAAGAGGAAGTCTAATGCTATATGAAAGATTCAAGTTCTTCATTATAAAATGCATCAGTCAAAAACACTTTAAGCTTGTATTTGACTTTTTTGATTTTCTTATACTCTTGTGTTATAGTCCTGTGAGTTATAGTTAAATATTTGATTTGGAGGCATGAGTGTACTGGTAGGGATCCATATATGGTGGTTGAAGGTATATTATGTGTTGTCACAATTTTTACATAATGTTATTATTTGGTTGTCATTTGACAACAACCGTGGTTTTTTTCTTCAATTTTTGAGTTTCCATCTCATGTCCTTGTGTTGTGATCGGGTTCTTTTATTTTCTCTATGTCAGTTTTTTTTCCAACAACGGGCATTAGAGCATTTTGGTACGATCTATGTATACGAGTTCTTAGTATGGTCTAGTTGCAACTTTGTTTGATCTTCCAGGTTAGAATAAAAATAGCGATGTTGTGAATAAGTTATCGAACTATAGTCACAATTTTCGTTGGGGAGTTCGCGCTCGAGAAAATTGATGGAAGAATTATTTTTGACATGTGAAAATTTCAAGTAAACGATGTGTTGATACAATCAAGATTGCACAATGTGTGAGATTATGTCTATGGTTGAAGAGCTTCCTGCCATCATAAAAGTTTTATCATAAATTTTTTAGCCTGATTAATGACATATGAAATTCTCATAGTGGTTTGGCTTTAAGTGAAACATGTTCTTCATGATAGAGTATATGATTTCAGGGGATGACAATGTGAAATTTTCGGAGTGGTTTACGTTCGAGTGAAATATATTCTTTATGGTAAAGTATGATAGTTTTTGAACTATGATTGTCGTCAAGACAATGTGAAAATTGATGTAGCTTTAAATTACTATACTCTTTATGGTAGTGTGATTATCACTGAAGACAATAAAAGTAGATGTATTATTTTCCATTAAGGCGTAGATTGTTGGGGTTGGTTGAAAATATACATGTTGAAGAAGTCTCACATTGCTTAGTTTTATAAAGGAATGCACTACAAGAAATTTGACATTTACCTACAGAGGTTTTTAGTGACAACTATATTTGCCGTAGGTATAGGAGGTTTATACCCACGGATAATCAATTAGTGAAATAAAAAATTAAAAAAATTAAAAAATTAAAAAAAGTGCTGGAAAAAAATTAAAATAAATTATTAATATGAAGAGCGCGAAAATGAAAAACGTTTTGTCATTAGCCGCCCAATCTAAACCCTATTTTCTTCGCTTCACCTTCCATCTTCCCTCATTTCTTTTTCGCGGAAGCTCTCTCAAAGCTGCTACTGGTAAAACCTTCTTCTTTTAACTGAAACCTTAATTCATCAAACTCTTATTGTTACAACAAATCCCCTTTTTACCTTTTCATAACATTATATTTTTTCTTTGATTGTTTCTGTTTTTAATTTCTATGCTTAGTTTAGTGTTCATCAATTTAGGTGTTTATCAATTTAGGGTTTTCAATTAATTTTTTGTTTGATTTAGTTTTCTTTCTCCATCTGGTACTATATGGGTTCATTCTCTGAAACTAACAATCTGCAACAGAGAGTTAAAAGAAAATATAAATTCCTCTATTACTAGTTTTCTTCTACACAACATATACAAGGGATTTATGATTCAAGTGATTGGGTTGTCATTGATTATTTTCCCCCCTTTCGTTTCAATTTATTTATTTCATCTCTTATTTTTCAGCTTTCTTTCTACTCTTATATGTGCAAAGTCTGTTAGCCTTTGAGTTCGTCGACATCGTCGACATTGCTACTGCATCAGCGACATCTACACAATCAGGTACTGCAAGCTTTTGGCAACATCATGCACCCTTTACTATTATTTTCCTTCCAGCCATAGTTGGAGCATATTCTATCATTATAATCTCTTATATTTATCACAAATAGCAGAATCTTTAAATGAAAATCACCTTATTTCAATTGTGTTCAATTTGGGGCTAATATCAATGTGGTTCTTTACCGGAATAATAATTAACCAAACAATATTATTATAGTATAAAAGCTTATTTAAGTTTACATTTATTTTGTTGTTGATATGCAGAGTTTTAAGAGAAAGAGGTAAGAAATTGAAATTCAGGCGTTATTTACACAGAGACATGTTTGTATATATGACAGTAGATTATGTGTGAAGTAGTGTAAATGTAGTACAAGTATGTGTAATTATATATGTGAATTATAGTTTATGTGTGAATTGTAAATATGTGTAAGTAGTATAATTATAGTATAGATCTGTGTGATTATATTGGACCTGTAAATATCTACTGGTTTGTGTGTTAACAAGTGAAGGGGATTCTCACCAATCAGTGCCTCACCTTCTCCAATATTCTCTTACATAGCCAATGGAAAATCACATATCTGAAGGAGAAAAAAAGGGAAAAACGTGAAAGCATATACACTCAACTTACTTCCTTCTTCCTCTCTAATTCATCATATGGCCTTTTTCAAAGAATCAACAATCAACCCGTAAAAAATGAAAAACCGAACTATGAACCAATAAACTCTGTCTCACTTTTATAACCAAAACCTTATTCTTCATCCTCAAGAACAACCAAAAAACCATGTTTCATCATAGTTAAAATACACAACACCACCTTCAAACACCGGCCAGCTTCATCCAACAACTCATCTTGTTTCACCGATACAGCCATTTCCGACGCGAAAACTCCGACGAGTCCAACTCTGGTTCGGTACCCCATTTACTTTTCTCGTTTCGTTTTTGCCATGGAATGATTTCTACATGTAGTATGTTTGTTCTTACATGAAGTGATGCACCAAACTTTGAAAGCATATACAGTTTGATTTCAGACTCTATTTGTTCTTGCACATCCATGACTTTTCAAAGTTATGTTGATGTCTTTTTGTCATTTTATTTGAGCATGAAGAGGAGAGCCATACACTTTGTTGAGAGTTTGAAAGAGATTTTAAAAAAACTTGGTTTCTTCTTGGATTTATGGATTTTTAAAAGTAGATCTTATGCTTGTTTAGTATTTTTTTTTAGCCATGTTTGTGTTTGAATTTGGAGAAGAGGAGGCTGGTTTACATGAACCTTATTTTGTTGCATGAAATTATTGTGTTTAAGTATTGATCTTATTTTGTTGTTGTTGTTGTTTAGAATAAAAAAATGTGACTTACTTGATTTTGTTTTCAAATGTGGTAATGGTACACCTTTACGGTGAGAACCGTGCACTGTCAGATGTTTAGTGGTTTTATCCTAATAAAAATCTTTTGCTTTTTATCAGTATTCTAAGGTTTGCTAATTTATTCTACTATTATTTCAAGAGCTGTTTTTGTTTATTAGTTTTTCGTCTATATATATATATAATTTAATCCTAATACATGAAAGAACCGCTTGTAGATCATGTGTGAAGCTGTATAAATATAGTTACAAAATATCATTAAATATGTTCCATTATCACTTTTTGTTATTTATTTTCAAAAGTTTATTGTTTCATAGTATTGTGGATCTTTTTTTGTTGTTGTGTGTCACTGTTTTTGTTGGGTATCTCTATGTATAATTTTGGTATAATTTTCGCCATCTAAACATACAATAATATTGCATGTACATTGAGTATAAATCAATATGACACAATATTTTTACATTTCAGGAAGAACTAAACAAATATAATAATGAGGTTGGGCCATCTCAATCAACCCAAAGTATGCAAGGTTCTATGCCTTGGAATGGTGATACATTTTCTAATGTACAAGGAGCTGCAAAGAAGGGGCGTGTGCGATGTATGGGCAAGTTTACTAAATCCAAAAAATCAAAGGTTTATGTGTCCGAAAATGAAGAGTTACGTGATAGAGTTAAGCATATGGAAGGCTTGTTAGCAAATGTCCTTACCTTAATTCAGAATAAATTTTCTGGACAAGATGTGAATGACATAATACAAGCTGCTCAACAAGTTACTGATGCTTCTAGTGCTCATAACCATTTGAACTCTCCTAGTCCTAACAATAATGAAGATATTGAAAATGGTATTAATTACTTCTCACTAAAGTTATTAATATTTTTAGGAGTCATTATCTACGTTGAATTGTTTTATCATTCATCTTTTTATTTTAATTTCTTGTAGGTGAAGATTAAAGGCTAGTATAGGAGACATGATGATAAAAACTTGAAGATAGAAGTTATAGGCTATAAAGTGCACACAATTTGTTTTGGAGTTGGAGCTCTTTATTTTATAATTACAAAACTATCTTTTTTTCTGTTGTTAGTATAATTTTCTAAATACTCTAGAATTGATATGATCCAAGTCCAACTATCATTAGTTTTAAGTTTACAAGACTTTGAGTTAATTCTCTCTCTCTCTCTCTCTCTCTCTCTCTCTCTCTCTCTCTCTCTCTATATATATATATATATATATATATATATATATATATATATATATATATATATATATATATATATATATATATATATATATATCATGTCACACTTTTGTTACAATTTATTTCTTAAGTATATTTATTAAATTGATTAATTTCTAATTTGATTAGAATAACGTGTGTGTATATAATAACAAAGATTGACATTCAACAATATATTAATATATATTAGTGCGATTAAATGTGAGAATAATAAAATTTTAATAAAAGGGAATTCACGTCAAGATTTATACCTACGGAATTTTAAGAAAAAAACACAAGCTTTAGTAAGGTCTATACCTACAGAAAAAGGTCGTAGGTATAACTAAATAATTATACCACCGGCTTAAAATCCGTAACTATAGCCTATAGTGACAAAAGACATCTGTAGGTATAGCGAATTATAGGTCACGAAAAAAAGCGCCGTAGGTATAGGTATTTTGGGTTTTATCTACGGTAAATAAACATTTACCTACGCTTTTTGACGGTCACTAAAAGTCAAATTTCTTGTAGTGGAAAAGGGAGTTCAAGCCTATATAAAGGATTCAAGTTCTTCATAACAAAACACACATATAAAAAATACTTTAATTTTGTTTTTGATTTCTTTTGTCCTCTTATACTCTTGTAATAAAATATTGCGAGATATAACTGAATATTTACTTAGGGAAGTGTGGATCTATTGGTGGCCTAGGTAGATGGGTGACGGTATATTATGTATTGTAAAGTTTTTAAATATTGTTATTCTCTAATTATCATTTGACAATGACCATGGTTTTTTCTCTAGTATTAGAGTTTCGACGTTATATCTTTGTGTTGTGATTATTTCTTTTATTTTACACATGTCGGTTTTTTTCCAACATAATTGTCCTAGTGCTAGCACATTTGACAAAACACAACCTGATTTCAAATTATAATCTAGCAATTGTTGCTTTAGCCTTAAGACTGGTGCAAAACATATCCTAACAATTATATATTTGCGATCACTTATGATTTTCCTTCAAAATAGGATGTCATTAGAAGTGACGTGGCATAGTGATGGAGAGAGAGTTTTTGGGTCCGACGTGTTCAATCAAGGCTTATATGCAAAGTGATGAATGAAATTTTAGAAACAAAAAGAGGTTTCTAAATGGGTCTTACCTTTTCCAAATCTACAAAATTGATTCTTACCTTCATTTCTCATCCCTTCATAAACGCTAATTTGGATAAAAAAACGCATACATGGCAGTGCTTATTTGGAAAATATATTTTAAAATTAAGAATAATTATTTTTTAATTATCGAAAAAACATTTTAACAATTTAACGTTTCATTAATACGTTAAAATCCATTTCACAAACACCCTAAACCATTTTAACATCTTGCAAAAAACGATCCATAGAATCCATAAAGACACTTTCTTCATTCCTTATAACAAGTTTCTTCCTTCATTCCATCAAAATGTTGTAACAAGTTCAAATTAAGAGAAGAGCATGACAGTCAAGGGAAGAGAAGAGCAGAACTCGAAATACATATTCAGGTATGTAACAAGTCTTAGAAATCAGGATTTAGAAACTAAGACTTCTAAAAAATTCTAAACATAACACCTAAACAATAACATCTAAACAATTCTTCCTAGACCATAACATCTAAATAACTCTTACTAAATATAACACTTAAACAAGAACATCTAAACAATCCTTCCTAGACCATAACATCTAAACAATTCTTACGAAACATAACACCTAAACAAGAACATCTAAATAACAACCTTCAATTCTTCAAGGTAACAATACAGATAAATCCCATGATGACCACAACAGATGCAACAACCAATCCTTGGCAAAATTTTAGCTTCTTCTTCAAATCTTCATCTTTTTTCAGCTTCATATTATCCTTCTTCTTAAGTTCATCAATTCTCTTCATTAGTGACAAAATAACCTCCTTTATACGCACAGACATTTCTTCATCGTACCAATTGAAGAAATTGCATCCATTTCTTCCCTGCAACTGCATTCATAAACAAGATTGACATTGTTAAACATACGCCAAGATTCCCAAACAACACATTCACAGACAAACTAACAACTGAATTTACCTTGTATAGCCCATAGTCGTTAAACCTCCTCCCATGATTTCTAGTAGTCCACAAAGTAGTGAGAGGTGAATCAAGGTCACAGAAGCAATGAAGTTGTCTTCTTCGTGATGCACAACTATTACTCGGCGTATAATATGCTTGTGACATTTATGAAGATGGAGAAAACGAGGAAGACGAGGATGGAGAGCAACATATTTGAAGAGGAGAACAACATTTCTGAAGAAGACGGCTTGGCTTGTGGAACTAAAGGAAGACAGGGATGAAAACAACGTCTCTGAACCAATTTAGGGATTAGGGTTATATCAAGTTTTCAGATTTTTTTCATTTATTTTATTTTATGAAATATGAGATTGAATATTAAAATGTGATTTTCCAAATAAGCACTGCCACATATGTGTTTTTTTGCCACATCAACATTTTTGAAGAGGGGAAATGGAGGTAAGGACCAATTTTGTTGATTTGGAAAGTCAGGAGCATTTTTGTGAGTTGATCAAAAACACGAGGACCAAAAGTGTATTTAAGCCTTCTAAATTCTATATTCAAGATAGAAGATCTTGGACTAGTTGACAATCCTTTTGGTATCAAAGTAAATTGAAACAATGGAGGTTATAAACTTAGTGAAGCACACTCTATTGAAAAACTTCCATATTTAAGATGAAAGATCTTGAACTAGTTAACACTCTTTTATGGATCAAAGCGAAACACTGGAGGTTATGAACTTTGTCAAACACACTATTTTGATAAAATACTTGATAAGTTCAAACACTAACATTTCAAGAAAGTAAGTACTCCATTTGATCCTAGTGTCAAAATTTAAGAGAATGATGAAAGAGTTCAGCTCAATTGGAACATGCAAGTGCAATTGGTTGTCTAATACATTTTTTGTAATGTATTGAATTTGACATAGCATTTGCGGTTCGTAAAATGTGTAGATTTACTAGCATTCCAAATAAAGCTTCCATTATAGTAAGTTTTGTGCCATATTATATGGATATAGTGATACGAGTTAGATATCGAGTGTCAAAGATCATACATCTATAAGTGAGTAAATAGTTAGACTAGCTATGCGTGAAATTTCTTGGAAAGCATGAGTCGCCACCGACTTTTATTTTATCCAAATATTAGAAAGGCTAAAAGAACAGAAAAAACCTTTAAAAGAAACTTTGAGTTCGGGGGGTAATTTATGCAAAGGGAAGGTGTAAGGCACCCTTTGCATCCATGGTTTTCCATGGGCTCTTAATTGCTTTGCTCGTTTTGAAAAGAAATGTAGAAGAAGAAAAATAAGGACTTTAGCTCGTAAATGAGCATTGCCTTATTGAAGGTTTATGAGAAAGAATATGAAAAGATTTTTTTTTAGCAAGGCAAAGCAATTAGGGGCAATTACCTTATAGTTTGAAAAAAAGAGGTTCTTTTAGCCTTTCAGGGTGAAAGGGTCTATCCATGCCATAAGAGGGCAGGAAGCCTTTCATTTGGAGGTTGAAGGGTCGTCGAGTTATCGTTCGCCTTAAAACTGTCCCATGCCATAGAGGGGCAGGTAGTCTAAAGGGAAGGATTCAAAATAGCCTTTCGTAGGCAGCCAGAGGATACCTCAGCCTTTCGTAGGCAACTTCCGAGGGACGAGATCATATTAGTGTATCGAAGGCAGCATCATTAGGGACTTATGATATTTGCATTAATCGAGGCAACATGGCTGAGGTATCCTATATTCGAGGGACATGGCTATTATGCAAAAACACAAGGCAACAAAGGCAACAGGCAACAGGCAGCAAAGAGGTTACCCCAAAAGTGTGCGTGTGTGCAGCAATCATGTGATTCGATTCAGAAAATGTTATCTTGTAATTAAATGACTCTAATTCGGTTCATAGTTGCACTCCCTAAATTACTAACCACAACAATTGATAAACAAATATAATTAAAGCAAATTCGGGGAAGGGGAAAAAGAAACCAGCGGAGGAAAGGGGAGATGAAACCAGCGGAGGATAATAAATAAATAGGTCTAACACAAGTAATAATTAAGATCAGGGTTTAGGGTTACCGACTATTCGAAGCTTTGGCATTTGGCAAACCCTGAAAGGTGGGAAAAAAAGAAGCAATAGTAGGGTGAGTGCATTATCGGTTCAGAGGCAAACATAACTAACCCTAATCAAAAATAAAAGGATAAAAGAAATTGAAATAAATAACTAGACACTTAGCTTTGAATTTGATCTGATATGGTTGACAGTCGGAGGTAGCCTCGAGGTTACCTGAAGAATGGCAAAGGCAGAGGCAGAAAATAGATGTGAGTGTATGCGGAGTTCATATTTAAAGGGTAAACCCTAAAACAAAAGGAAACAAAATAGACTTAAAAATTAATTGAATACTTAGCTTCGGATTTTGAAGACGCGTAGTCGGGGTGCACTTGAAGGATAACCCTGAAAAAAGGCACAAAAAATATTTTTTAGTGTAGGGTAATGTTCTCATAAACCCTGATTCGGGCGTAAATTAAATAAAATAACAAATCGATTTAATTAATTATTGGTTTTGCAACCTAATTAATTAAATCGAAGAAGAGAAAATAATTTAATCGGTAAAAAAATATTCTCCTGATTTTATGAATTAAAATAAAATAAATATGATTTATTAAAGATATTTAAATAAATTATCTAATTAAAATAAACTATACTAATTATATAAAATAAATAGTAAAAAAATAAATAATAAGTATAATATAAATAAATAATATTATTATTATTATTATATGTAAAATAAAAAGTTTTTAGAAAACTAATTTTTAAAGAAAAGAAAAAAAACTAAGTAAAAAAATAAATAATAAAAAGAGTTGTACAATTATAAAATAAAAGATTTGGGAAAAAAAACTTAGCTATGATCCTGTGGGTTGAGCCTGTGAGAGACCATGATGGGCCAACATATACTGGGCGTTGGATTTTGCATGGTTGATGATCTGATGGTTAGAAAACGATGGTCCACCGTGTGCCCATGTGAAGGAAACGCACTGGATCTGAAAGGAAAGACAGTCACAAACGCTAATAATACAAAAAAAAAACCAAGGTTCCAACCCAGTCTCGAACCGGCGCCCTCGAGTACCAAGACCTTTGGACAACGCTTTCTTCCACTGCGCCACTCTTCTCTTGCTGTTAATGATACAAATTAAAACCATAAAATAACAAACTTAATATTTAAATCCAAATCAAATTCGCGCCAGCCTGCGTCGTCTTCCCCAACTGCCTTTTTTCTGGAGTTTTCGCTACTATTTCCCCTGGGATTTGCTACGAAATATCCATAGCCAAATCCTACGATCATGAAACCTGCACGAAAACAAACTAAAACAACGAAAAGAAGCCCAAATCGATTCTAAACAGTCCTACGAATTCAATGGAGCCTCTAATTACGCCTGCAATAGCTCTTAGCCAAAATCCCCATTCTTGAAACATTCAAACCCTAACTATGGTAACTCATTCAAACAAACATTAAAACCAAATTAAATATCCAGAAATCATGCAATCATCAATATGAGCACAAATATATGTTTGAATTTTGTTTAAGATGCCTATATTGATGTAACTGAACTCGAAAAAATTGACAAACCGTGAGGTGTGATGGTGATGATTCCGCGCGTTCCAATCGATGGAGAGGATAAGGTCTCGCCCAGAAAAACTCCAAGGAATTGATTGAGGTGCTTGGTTGAGTCTGAATCGGGCTGCAATCTAGAAACCGACTTTGGTTTTTTCTTGTACTTTTCACGAGTTCTTGAATGTTGTTGGGGCTGCAAATCCTTGTCAAATTCGTCCCCTTGCATCTGAGTGATTTAGGCATTTATAATAGATGGAATTAGGTTTGTCAAATTGGATCAGAATCAAGGTAAATGATATAATTGAGATTTAATTTTCAATCATTCATAAATCCTTCTAAATTTGCTCAATCTTCTTCAATCACTTGCTTAGTTCAAAGATATGCAATCTCTGCTTGATTGTGATTGAGAAATCACGCTTATTGCACCATCTCGCAAATATTTGATTTTTTTTGGTGATTTATTTTGATTTAACTTGAACTTAAATGGATAAAAATTCAAAATAAATAAAACAAATATTGGAAAAAAAAATAGATGGGCCTAGAGGTCATGGAACAGGTTAGGAACACATTCCAAGCATAAAAATATAGGCCCATTTAGAAGAAAATCAATTTTGATCAATATTTACTTTATGCACTTCCTCAAAAATCACCCAACTGGTGCAAGCCATAACTCCCTTAATATTTGTCATATGAAGATGTTCTGAGACTTTTTAGAAAGCTCAAAGAGTCCTCTAAAAGCTCCTTTTTGTTTCATCTCAATTGAATCTACCATTTTCAAGTTATGAGCTTTGAAAAAAATGACTTTATGAGCTTTGGATGGAAAATTTCTGATGCTCCATGTGAGAGTTATGGCTGGTCAAAGTTCAGTTGACTTTCTCCTATACAAACCCTAATTTAGAAACTTTTTGAATTGTTGATTTTTTATCTTTCCTTGATGAACCATGATCAATCCTTGATCAAATGGTGAATGATACTTCAATATGAGGATTTTGACAAAACCTCAAGAGTTTTGATTGTACTTTGACCATAGTTGACTTTTAGGTTAACTTAGTCGACTATTGACTTTCTGAACAATTGAGTGACCAATCCTTTGAGATGAGAATTGATACTTGTCATGGAGATGATGTGAGATATATTGAGCCACATGAGATGCCTTGGAGCCATTGATTCACTGATTTTCCTTTAAATAAGCCAAACCCTAGTTTTAGAGCCTTGTGTAGGAGCGTGTGTTTAGGAGCTTTGTGTATTGCTTTGAATTTGTATAAGAGAAATAGTATGGGCAAATTTTGGGGTATGACAGCTGCCCCTGTTCAATTATCTTAAACCTGAAGATGTAGAGTGGTTTGTGTGCCAGTCGGTATCTGAAGGTGGAAGATGATTGAACACTAGAATACCAAGAAGTTTTCCCTAGCTGAAGTAGGGACTTTTGTCGGGGATGGGCTTAAAAATGCCATCCAGGCCTTGAGAGAAAGTTTATTGGAGATTGATCGTGTCAGCACCGTTCGTAGTGACTGAATTAGATCTAAGTCCTTTGAACTATTCATGGAGGATACTCGAAACTAAGTATCAGAACTAAATCATCGTCTTGATTATCTCTGAACTATCTTCGAAATAATTGTCAAAATTAAATCTCTGTCTTGATTATCTCTGAACTATCTTTGGAGGATACCCAAAATTAAGTGTCAAAATTAAATCTCTGTCTTGATTATCTCTGAACTATCTTTGGAGGATACCCAAAATTAAGTGTCAAAATTAAATCTCTGTCTTGATTATCTCTGAACTATCTTTGGAGGATACCCAAAATTAAGTGTCAAAATTAAATCTCTGTCTTGATTATCTCTGAACTATCTTTGGAGGATACCCAAAATTAAGTGTCAAAATTAAATCTTTGTTTTGATTATCTCTGAACTATCTCTGGAGAATACCTGGAACTAAGTATCAGAATTAAATCTTTGGATTATTTCTGAACTATCTCTGGAGAATACCCGGAACTAACTATCAGAATTAAATCTCGGTCTTGATTATCTCTGAACTATCTCTGGAAGATATCCAAAATTAGGTATCAGAACTAAATCTCTGTCTTGAATGAGCGTCAGAATTAAATCGTTGACTTGATTATCTCTGCACTATATCTAGAAGACAATGTTTATTTGATTGTAGAAATAGGCTGAAAAAGAAACATTAGTTTCATGCAATGTCGTGATGCATACATTGTAATTTTTGAAATGAATGAGAGTTTTATGCCTATGCAATAAGGCGTATGTATGTTATGTATGAATTTACTATGATACATGATGTATGAACATGATTTATGCTATTTGGAGTATCTCGATTGAGAAAATAAATCCTTCTATTGTTTGTAATTTTAATGTTTGATCTTGTCTTGAAGATGCTCAGCTGGGAATTTATGATTCTTGCTTGAGGATGATCAGTAACTTGATGTACCCTGATTGGGGACAAAAAGTATTAGTAACCCATGTTGGAGAAGAGAAAGGTGTCGGGGAACCGGTAATGTTGAAGAGGTAAACTCTGTTGAGGAGCTATGTCTTTTGTTGAATGAGTATGTTTGAGGATATCTTCTTTGAGGATTACTCTGTGGGGATATGATCTTGTGAAATCGACTCGGTGGAGAAGCATGAATGCCTTGAATATTGCCCCCAGTGATTATAGCACTTGCCATTCCTGGATTTGTGTTGATTAGAACATGCCAATGGATATTGATCGAAGCGTTGAACATGCCTTATATAACTTTGCCCCAGCTAGTAGGAACTTGAAGAGATTCAACTCGCGGGGACTTTATGAGGTGTGCGCTACGGGCGACATGCCCCTAGTAATCATAGGCCCAAGACAATGTCCTATGTTGGTTGAGAAGTAGCTTTATATTTTCTTGGATGCATGCCCCTGATCGGCATCCTTGAGATATTCTTGGAATCTTGACTTGATTGCCCCAGATTGATTGGGCAAAACATGTCATGCCCCTTGTATACGTAAGAGACATGGCTTCTTGGAATAATATTGTCTTTCGGGATAACTTTCAGTCATTAGTTGTACCCTGTGCAAATTCTTTCTGTTGCTAACATTTGAAATTATGTAGCAGAATATGTTTAATAATGTATTCATAAGATGCAATGCATACGTTTGTCTTGAGTTTTTGAAAAACATTAAAACAGGAGATGTAAAAACATGACATTTGTAAGAACATGATATTTATAACAACGTGCCATTTGTAAAAACGTGACATCAACTCGGCATTTATGGTAAACCTTAAGGAGTCAGGATACCCTTTTGGTGAAAGTATGCTTTTGAACTAACCATGCTTCATTAGTTGTACCCTGTGCAAATTCTTTCTGTTGCTAACATTTGAAATTATGTAGCAGAATATGTTTAATAATGTATTCATAAGATGCAATGCATACGTTTGTCTTGAGTTTTTGAAAAACATTAAAACAGGAGATGTAAAAACATGACATTTGTAAGAACATGATATTTATAACAACGTGCCATTTGTAAAAACGTGACATCAACTCGGCATTTATGGTAAACCTTAAGGAGTCAGGATACCCTTTTGGTGAAAGTATGCTTTTGAACTAACCATGCTTCAATTAGGACTTTCAAGGGTTGTAACGTGGCTTGGTTCACGGTTTAAGATGCAAAGGATAAAGGCTCAAAGTTTATTTATACCCACCCCTCTTCGTGATGATCTTTAGTCCTAAACTCAGTTAATTCAACTTATGCATTCGGGTTCCAAGAGATTTCTGGATTTGCACCTTTGCTAATGATGATGGTTCACAAGCAAAGAGAACTTTTGAGATGGCAGTCACTTCTTCCTTTTGGTAGTCACAACATGGTGTTGTTCAGGACTTTATTGACTTCTCTTCTTTCATCTTTTTGATATCCCTAACTTTTTCCTGAACTGTCTATTTTGAGCTTACAGTCAGCGAGATGCCTTGATTTTTGCCTAAGTCATCTTTTTGATTTTTGACTTAGCAGACTTTTCTTTGTATATATGTTTTTTCATTTTTTTTTGAAAGATATTGACTGCCTTGTTTAATGATTGATGAACCATCATTGGCTTTTGATTGACATCTCCAACACTTCTTTAATGTGTACGGATGAACGCTTGTGATTGAAACCTTTGTTGAAAGGTGTACTGAATGATTCTCTTAAAATAGAAAGCACAGCCAAATTAACTGAGAACTACCCTGCCCCAGGTTATGATCAAGGGTTTTAATTAGTACAAGAAAGAAACTTCTGCTTCTTAGGCTCAAAGGGGTTGACGAGGGATTAACATCCTTATATCTCCACTGTTTAGGAATTGAAACAATGCCTGTACATCGTCAGCATAGTCCGCTCAAAAGCATACTGTATGAGGTTGCGGTATCGTTTTCGTCATCCTCCCTCAAAAGGTATACAAATTTAGCAGGAGTTGAATATCACAAAACACATGCAAAGTAAAGACATAATTTAAAATGAGTGATAGCGAAATAATTTATTCAAGACAAACATATGCAATGCACTGATGATGATTATTAAAACAAATAATGTCTATCATAATTCGAATGTTTAACAAACAGGAAAGAAATTGCAAGTGAAAGTAAATCTAATGATCTAAAAGTCTATCTTTCTAGCCATCCACAGCATTAGCAATCTTGTTGTGATTAGGCATGGGGCAATGATCACATTAGGAGTTGCAGGAGGGTCGAACTCAATTTCACCAGCGTCGATCATATCTTGGATCTTATTCTTCAACGGCCAACAATTCTCTGTGTCGTGGCCAGGACTATTAGAATGATATGCGCACCTCGCATTGGGCTTGTAACTAGGAGCGGAGGTGTTAGGATTCTTAGAAGGATCCCTCAGAGTGATCAAATTTGCCTTTAGCAGATGTTGTAAGGCTTGGGCTAGCGACATGTTGATCTTTGTGAATTGACGTCTAGGTGTGTTTTGTTTGTTTTGACGACCTTGTTGAGGCGCCAGTGTGGAGCTCAGAACTGTCCCAATAGATTGATCATGGTTTATCCTTTTCTGCCCATACACAACATTGGCCTCTGACCTCCCATTGAAATGCTTCTTTGTAGTACCTGAGGATGTAACCACTTGAATCTTACCACTTCGAATGCCACTCTCGACACGTTCCCCAATCAGTATAAGTTCAGTGAATCCAGATGATGAACTTCCCAGCAAATGACTATAGAAAGGACCAGTCAGTGTACTCATAAACATATCGACCAATTCTCTGTCAGCTAAAGAGGGTTTGACTCTTCCAGCTAGATCTCTCCATTTTTGAGCATACTCCTTGAAACTTTCCTCGGGTCCCATAGACATGCTTTGTAGTTGCATGCGAGTTGGTGCGAGGTCAGCGTTGTATTGGTATTGCTGATAAAAAGCAACAACCAAATCTTCCCAGGTACGGATGTGGGTACTCTCCAGTTGATAGTACCATTCGAGTTGAGTTCCAGATAAGCTCTCTTGGAAAAAGTGGATCCAGAGCTTCTTATCAGCAGTATGAGGTTGAATCTTCCTTACATAAGACCTCAAGTGTAGTTTAGGACAAGAGACTCCATCATACTTAGCAAAGGCGGGAGTTTTCAATTTTGGAGGAATAACGACCCCAGGAACAAGTCCAAGCTCTTCAAAATCCAGCCCAGGTACCTTCTGAATTTCCACGCTTCTCAGACGCTCTTCTAACATCTTGTATTTGTCATCGGGATGTTCGTCCTCATAGTAATAGTCCTCTTCTTCTTCAGAGAGTTTGGCAGAATCGTGGTTACTTTTTTGCATCAGTTTTGATACTAGCATCATCATCTTGCTCATCCTCATCACTGTCTTCAGAGGTTTCAGCATCCCTGAGTTGCAAGATCGATCTAAGCTTTTTCACTCGAGTCTTCTTACCCTCTTTGGGAGTTTCAGCTTCTTCAACCTTTTTGAGAGGGCCTTTGAACCTTCTTCCCAGATTGAGAACACCTTTAGGTTTCTTGGTCTTCTTTTCCTTCTTAGTCAGAAGGGATTTCAGCTCATCTTGCCCCTTGGACAAATTCAGAATCAAGGCTTGGAACTCAGTGTTTTGAGCTTGGAGATCCTTAAGTGATTGTTCGAGATTCATGATGCTGAAATAAACAGCGAGGAAGGATGAGAGACCTATTGTAAGAAACCTGTTATGCGATGTTATGAATGCAAATGCAATTCTTTCAAGGATCTATAGGAAATTTAGTTTGCAATATTTAGACATTGAATCAATCCCCGCTTCGTCTAAAGAACCTTGGCTTTCGTTCTTAAGCGTCCTTCTTTAAGAATCAAGCTCACCATATCGAGTGGGTCATCGTCTCAGATTCGGGAGCTTCTGAATTTGAAGGTACATGGCTAGAGGAAAATAAATCCTCTTGCCCCTTGATAGGTATCGAGTCTCTGAATTGGAAGGTATGTGGCCAGAGGAAAATAAATCCTCTTGCCCCTTGATAGGAATTCAGTCTTTGACAAAGGCATCTGAAATTGTGCGCCCTAAATTCCTAAGATCCTTGAAAGGTTTAGTTAAATCATGTTATGCGTATGATGTCATGATGTTATGCGAATGCGGTTCATTAGGCATAGTGTGAGATAGTAAGGACAAACAAGTCCTTTCAACAAAACCTGCGAGGAAACGAAGGTTAGTATCAAACACAAACAAGTCACACAAGTCACACAATTTTTGGCTTAAGGCTTGCATGGAGTCTGATCAGGTGTCTTTCCCAAGGGTATTTCTATGGATAAGGAAATTTCAGCAACGGGTTCTATAAGTTATCCAGAATTGTCAGCCCTTCTAAAGCACCCTCGGACATGATACATTCGCATCATGCAATGATACTTTGAGAGAGGACCTATCTGAATTGTAGCATCGGGTAGCGACTAGTTCTCAACATTTGTCAAGAGTAGTCCCCCCACTACGTTCCTAAAGGCCAAGATGAGTTAAGGGTAAGTAAAGGTCCTTGAGCTCCGGCGCACCCACAGACACATACCTAGACCCCCCTCATTTGAGAAAGGTGTGCATATGCTATGGAGTCCTAACTCAAGTGTGAACTTCATATTGACTCATCTCCCACATATGTGAAAGAGGTCGCCATGACTATGCCACTCCTAATCTTAAGTGTACTTGAATCCGGGTGTAGGATTCGTCCTTCAATTAATTCCCAAAACAACCCTGAAAAATAAAACAAGCAAAGCAAACAATAGAATACAATTAAGTGATCCTAAACTTTTAAGGTAACCCCTCTTTTATAAGAAAATTCTCCCCAGCAGAGTCGCCAGTTCTATAATACGGTGAACTGACTTTTTTATAATCGAAAATGTACGGTTAAGCATGAGTCGCCACCGAATTTTATTTTATCCACATATTAGAAAGGCTAAAAGAACAGAAAAAAAACCTTTAAAAGAAACTTTGAGTTCGGGGGGTAATTTATGCAAAGGGAAGGTGTAAGGCACCCTTTGCATCCATGGTTTTCCATGGGCTCTTAATTGCTTTGCTCGTTTTGAAAAGAAATGTAGAAGAAGAAAAATAAGGACTTTAGCTCGTAAATGAGCATTGCCTTATTGAAGGTTTATGAGAAAGAATATGAAAAGATTTTTTTGAGCAAGGCAAAGCAATTAGGGGCAATTACCTTATAGTTTGAAAAAAAGAGGTTCTTTTAGCCTTTCAGGGTGAAAGGGTCTATCCATGCCATAAGAGGGCAGGAAGCCTTTCATTTGGAGGTTGAAGGGTCGTCGAGTTATCGTTCGCCTTAAAACTGTCCCATGCCATAGAGGGGCAGGTAGTCTAAAGGGAAGCACTACAGGAAAAAAGGCCTCCTGCCACGCCCAGAAAACCGAGGCTATATGCAAAATAACTGTGGCGTAACGCTTACGCCACGGTTTGGCCACGGAAATCCAACTGTGGAGTATACGGCCGTGGCCTAAAGTAAAGTCCACGGTTTTTTGGTATAGACCACGCCTTTTTTACAACCGTGGCATTTTTAGGCCACGGTTTAGGTAGCTT